>NC_077227.1:654515534-654675534 GCF_027887165.1 Monodelphis domestica | reverse complement strand
GATGGAAAAACACTTGATTATTTTATATAAATTTTTTTTGTAATCCTTTGCATTTTCTTGTATGCATTTAAAAACTTTTTTTTTCCTGAGAATGGTTACACAGGCTTCACCAGACTGCTAAAGATACTGGAGACATTGACACACACATACACACACACACACAAATGCTAAAAACCACATTCCTAGACAATAAATCCATCAACGAAATACATGCGTATTTATTTCATTATCCACTGCATCTATCACACCTGGATTGTGTGTATCCCCAGCTGTTACCTAAATTCCTGGCACATAGTGGGTAGGCAATTAGCAAATTTATGTAATGTGGTAACTCCTGAAGGAAAAATTAGTCTTCTCACCTTTTTCCAAGAGGGCAGAACCAGGAGTACCAGGTTACAGATTTTGTCTCTATGTAAGGAAACCCTTCCTTATAGGTAAAGTGGTACAAAGTAAAATGGGCTTACTTGGGACAAAATGAAGTCTCTTTGAAAGTAGGTCTTTGGGACAAAGACTGAATGATTGCTGGTTGGAGATGCTGGGTTTCCTGACTAGTTGCAACTTGGACTAGAGCAGTAGTTCTCAAAAATTACTGTAATGGTAGAATTTTCTGGTTTATTTATCTACTTATGTATTTGTTTGTTTTTTGTTTTTATTGGCAGAAGATTTGTAATAAAAAGCTTAATGTCATTATTTGTAATTCCTATTAACAAATAATATAATCTTCATTGAAAAATGTAACATCTAGAACTCTTGGGCTCAGTCTTACTACTACTCCATCTATATTCCAAAGAGATCAAAGAAAAGTGAAACATACATATTTCTACAAAAATATTTATAAAAGCCTTTTTTTGTGTTGGCAAAGAATTGGAAATTGAGAGTTGTTGCATATATGATTGTGATGTAATACCATTATGTTTTAAGAAATGATGAAGAGAATGGTTTCAGAAAAACCTGGGAAGAGTTATATGAATTCTTGCAAAGTGAAATGTGTGGAATCAGGAGAAAATAGTACACAATAATTACAATATTAAAAGGATGATCAACTGTGAAATACTTAATGAATCTGATAAAGATAATGATCCAAGACAATTCCATGGACCTAAGATGAAAACTCTTATCCTCTTTCAGAGAGAGAACTATTGAATTCTGAATTAAGATTGAAGTATATATATACATATACATATATATATATGTATATATATAAATTTTATTTTCTTGTTTTATTCCTGTTTTCTTTTGAAATATAGCAAATAGGGAAATATGTTTTGCATAACTTCACACTATAACCATAAAATAGATATAAAACTGCTTGCCTTTTCAAGGAGATGGAAGGGGGAGGAAGGAATGAAAAGAAATGAATTTTGTAAATGAATGTTAAGATTTTATGGGTAATTAGGAAATATTTAATAGAAATTTTAAAAATTAAAAAAAAATAACAAATTTGTGGAGTTACATGGTTCTTTTAGTAGCCCTGTTCATGCAGTACTAGACAAGTTGATCTTAGAAATCCATTTAGACTCTGAGATTCTTAATATTTTGATATATTGATTGACACTTGATTTCATGAATATGGGCAGAGGTACTCTTTCATTTGCAGTACAGCACAACTTCCACATGCCTTGTTATCCTGTGTAAATTTTGGTCATATTTCCCCCCATAAACCCTTGATAGACAACCCACTCAAAGTTTAATCTTTTTCTCTATACTTTTAATATCTCAGAGGTACTAAAGTGAGATTCAGATTGTCTATTTTTGCTATGTGATCAGCTAAATTTTTTGCTCATCATGGATGTCATTGATAATGTCTTTCTATCACTCATCAACATCATTCACTCAAAAGTCTACTTAGATTCAAAATAATTCCTCTCATTACCCTTTAGCTTACTTGTATATAAATTTTATTGCCTTTAAGATTAGGATGTTCTCATGATTAAAACCATATGGCAAGATAGGGAGGATTTATTTAAGTGGCACAAAATTTATGACAGAAATTTGAGATCACTAAAATATTCTATAGTTTTCCAAATTCTACCCTGCCTTCTCTGAGATACATATAGCCCCAATCTTATTTGTACAACTCCCAAACAAATAAATGGATAATTTAAGAACATGAGTGTTCAGAGACATGTATTACTCTGGGAAACATTTATTTTCATTCAATTTGGTTCTCAGTGTGGATAATTACATTAATACATTTGATATATTTTCTTGGAGTAGAGTAAAACTTGTTCAGTAACTTCAACCAAAAGATTTGGGAACAATCACTTTAATTTATAATATTATGCAAGAAATCTTTAAAGACAGAATCTTTCAGTGCATTATGCCTCTCCATTTTATATTTTGCTTAATATTATTACTCAGATCAGTTAATTAAAAAAAACATTTGTTACATATGATTAGATGTCAGTTACTATACTTGATAATGGGGAAAAAATGAAATTCCCAGCTCCCAAAGAATTTACATTATATTCTGGCTATAGTTATGTACAAAAACATATATGTACCTCATATCTCTAGATGAAATGAAATTTCATCTAGAGATATGAGGTAGCTGGAGAAATGAGGGAAAATGTTGCATCGAGTTTTAGATGAGTTTCAAAGAAAGTAAGGGATCATTGAACAAAGATATTCCTATAGTTGCTTCTGTCATAGAATCTTGTGTAGTTTAATAAAAAAATAACATTTATTTAATGCGTTACACAATTGATCCTTACAACAACTACATGAGTAAGCAATGATAGTATTATTTCTGATTTATGGATGCTGAAACTGAGAATCAGAGCTTTCTAGCCAATTGTCATACAACTACTCAGTGATGGAGGTGAGATTTAAATTCTACTCTCTTAAATTGAAATCCATAAAACTTTCAACTATTCTATATCATTCCTTTGTATTTCAATTCATAAATGGAAATGATGTGGTTCTCCAAAATGTGATTTTGTTATATATTGTCAAATATTTCAACATGAAATAAATAATAGATGATACAAAAGAATACTAAAATATCCATGGCATTCAGTCATACATATGACCATAGTAATGTTTGGGGCTATAGAAATCCATTAGAAAAAAAAAAACTATTCAATTTGTACATTTGCATCAAGGAGACCCTTGATTTCTACATAAACTATTTATTCAGACATGAGTCAATATTTAATGGTATCTCCTAAGTCACTTTTGAAAATAAAAGTGTTGTCTAATATATTCCCAAGGACTTGAAGTTATCAAACACATTTGGAATAGGAGGCTATACCCATGACTATATTTGAGCTATCTTGATACAATTAACTGTGTACTAGGTAGCCTTAAATTTAGAGAAGGAATACTTACATTCCAAGTCAGTGTTGGTGAGATCTTTGAACTTGGATGAAGAAAATTACAGTTTTAGAAACTTTCAGTAACCTCTAACTAAAATTTAGCATATTTTTCAATTCTGAATTTAAATTTTTTTAATTTTTATGTAAAGATAGTCCATAGGTTTTTTACCAGATTGTCAAAATAATCTGACCAAAAAAAAACCCTCAAAAAACTCTGACTTAGAATAAACTAATTTTTGAGATTAAATTAAATATGAATATTTGGTTGCATTTTAGTATCACCTCAGATACTAGCATATAACCCTTACTATTACTCATGACAAATGAATTATTGTTTTAAAATTCTACTCTAATATGATTATATCTAATTTGGATATTTCTAGTATCAGAAATAATGAAATATGTTCATTATACTGTTAAAAATGGTTTGAGTAAATTTATAAGTTAAAAAAAGATTGTTTTGGTCACTGTTTATAAAAATTAAAAATTAAACTATGAGTATGTTAGTAGCTTTATTACAGCAGGGTAGAGATAGTAAAGAGAGAAGTGTAGGAAGGAAGTAGAAAATATTGCCTAGGTAAATACCCTTATAATTGCAGATCTGAAGAAATCCAGTTCAACTACAACAAAGGCTCCCTCAGGTCCCAATCTCCAACCAGAAGTCATGATAGTCTCTTCAGCAAGAGTCTTACCAGCATAGAATCAATCTGCAGTGCAGACATCCAAGGCAGAAGAATCCCTCCAACACAGAAGGTCCTCCAACACAGAGACACCAACACAGAAGTCCTCCCTGAGGAAGATCCACCAAGTTAGCAGAATGAATCAGAATGCCCTCAACTAGCTTTTTTATAAGCAGTTTTCTCCACATCACTTGCTGTCTCTGGTTTCTCCTTACTTTCACTGTGGGCTGTTCTATCACATCTCAGCAATCCATTACAGCCTTTCAATTTGCCTAGTACTGCCCAGGGAGGGGAAGTACTTGTGGCTTTTTAGGGCATTGAATTTCTTTCTTAGTGACTTACTAAGTATTAAGTAGGGGTACTTTAAGTTCCTTATTGATTAACTTAAAATAGACAAAAGGATTAAAAATTCCCTTTCACAACATGTATATTAAAATAGAAACATTTTGAAAAATAAAAATGAAAGACTATTAAAACTTATTGTAGCAGACTATTTTGAATGCTGCTTTAACATAGGAACTGTTCATTAGATTTTTAAAAATCTATGATTATGTATTTATAGCTTGAAGTGTCATTGAGTCTAACGTGGACATTTAGAAATTAAGGTATAAAACAAGGACCCAAGTTCTCTTATTCTAAATTATTATTTTTGTACTTTTCAGTACTTTTGCTTATGCCACCAAAAATCCTTTAAACAAAACAGGTACAAAATGTGGACAAAGCTTTTCTCAATTAGCCCATATTAAAAAAATTAGAAATAAATGGCAAATTATATTCTCCAAATGAAATTACTTGTTTTTTAAATGATATGTTTAATTCAGATAGAAAACCACCAATACACTTTGAGCTTGAAAAAGTTGATAATAGTACAAATACAAAGATCAATGATCGGTTGTAATGATGCTAGTGAATAAGGAAAGAGAGTAAAAAAAATCAGTAAATATTTAGTGCTTTTTTTCTGCAATGGTACATACATAGCTTAAAAGAAAAGTAGATTTAGGATTCAGGCAAACAAAATGGCAGCATAAGGAATGTTCAGAGCTCACCTAAGCCCACATTCAAACAACCACAAAAGAAAAAACAATGGCCCCCCAATTTTTTGGATTGAAGACAACAACAACAACAGTAACAACAGCAATAGAAGACAGAGTGAAGCAGTGTTTAAGTCAAAGAAAATGTAGAGGGACAGCAGGGAAGACCTGTTTCACTTATGTAAGAGGTGAGAGTAGTGGAATCAGCAGTGTGAGGAGTAGCCCCAAGCAAACACACACTCAGAAGTTTGGGGAGTGACCTGATGTAAACATTCCCCCAATGTGCCCTCAGATTAAGAGACACTTGCACTTGCAACACCAGGGGGAGCTGGAAGGTGAGGAATGGAATCCGGTTAAATATACCACATGCATTATGCACAGGGGGCAAAACAAGGACAGTATTTCAGTCAACCTGAAAGTGGAGCTGAGCCTTAACATACAGGAAAATCATGAAAAAAGCCCTGATGACAAATGAGTAAAAGACAAAGAAAAAACCTGATCCTGGAAAGTCATTTCAGCAAGAGAAAGCCAAACCCCAATATCAAAAGAGGTTAGCAATACCAAAACAGAAATGTGTGACCTTCAAAGGCAAATGTGAATGGATGTTAGACTCAAAATGAATTCTTGTAGGAGCTCCAAATGAGGATTAAAAAATAAATTTAAATTTATTTTAAAAATTTTTAATGAAATAATAGTAAAAGTTAATTGCTTAAGGCAAAATCTTACAAAAGGAAATGCATTTTTGAAAAGGAAATATGAAACCTCAAAAAGGAAAAAAAATTAAAAATGAAGTACAAACCCTCAAAGAAGAAAATGGTTCTAAAAGTTGGAAAAATTGAAGCTAATGACTCCATTAGACAGCAAGAAATAATAAATTCAAAAGAATAAAAAAAAGAGAAAATCTTAAATACCTCACTAGAAAAACAACTGACCTGGAAAATAAATCCAGGAGATATTACCTAAAAATCATTGGACTGCCTGAAAGCCATGATCAAAAAAGAATCTGGACACCAAATTGAAAAAATTCTCAATGCAGGGGGATGGAACTAAGATAGCAACGTAGGAGCACCAAAAGCCCCAGATATCTCCAACAATCTTCCATACTAATTGTTAAAATAGTGCTTCAAAGAAAACAAATCCAAATCCAACAACAAGAAGAAATCACAGGACTCTCCTGCTGAAAACAATTTGAAAGGTAAGCACAAAGAATCTATTTTCATAGGATAAGGGAAAGATGGGCTGGCTAAACATCATCCCTCATCCATCTCTCTGCAATTTTCAATGAAAACAGAGTTGTATGTGTGAACCCTGGGCAGAGACTGTAGCCATGAAGGATTACCTCAGACCCACCATATAAGGTCTATGGCTCTGATAATGGCTGGAAAGGAGGAACTTGGGTGGGGCTATCAGGCAGGACACCATTCCCCCACCTACCATGCTGAGATCTACAAAAAGACCAGGCTTTCTGTGTGAGCCCTCAGCAGACACTGCAGCAAAGGGGGAATAATACTGACCCAACACACCAGGTCCAGAGCTCTGACAGTGTCTGGTAGGGAGGAACAGGGTGGATAGGGCACAGACTGGACACTCTTTGCCCTACTGGCTACAGTGAAGAATTTGCCCCTGGGCATGCTAGCTCAGCAGGTTAACTCAACCAGTTGTATCCAGTATAACAGCAGAGGACTGAGAAAAGAGGTTTGACCTCAGGGCATAGTAGCACAAACACTCTGGTTCAGTAAATCAGCAGAGAGGCAAATTTATAGTCTATAAGGTGGGAAAAATAAATAAATAAATCAATGAAACAAGAAAATAAGAGTAAAAAAAGAAAGCTATAATTGAAAGCTTCAATGGGAATAAGGACCAAAGGACAGAACCAATGGAAAAGAATGAGATCCATGTAATAGCAAGCAAAGCTAAAAAAAAAAAGAACTTGATGCAGGCTCTGGAGGAGCTCAAAAAGGAATTTAAAAATCAAATGAGACAGGTTGAAGAAAAATTGCAAAAAGAAAATAGTAGCCTAAAAAGCAAAATAGAGGCTCAGGCATTGAAAGCTAGAATTGTCCTGCTGGGAAATAATGTAAAAAAGTCAGAAGAAGAGAAGAATTAATTAAAACAAAGAATCATCCAAAAGGAAAAGGAGAATCAAAGGGTTGTTGAAGAAGTTCAATCTTTAAAAATTAGAGTTGTACAATTAGAAGCTAATGACTTCATGAAACACCAAGAAATAATAAAATAAAATCAAAAGAATGAAAAAAATTGAAGATAATATGAGACACCTCACTGAGAAATCAACTGGTATGGAAAATAGATCCAGGAGAAACAATTTAAGATTTATTGGACTATCGAAAAGATATGGCCAAAAGTGAAAAAAAAATAGCCTAGACATCATGCTACAGGAAATTATCCAAGAAAACGTCTCTGCTATTTTTGAGCAAGAGGGTAAAATAGAGATTGAAAAAGAATTAACAGGTCACCTCTTGCAATAAATTCCCAAATGATGACTCTCAGGAATGTTACAGCAAAACTCAAGAACTCCTAGATTAAGGAGAAGATACTACAATTTGAGAGAAACAATTCAGACAGCATGGTGCCCCAGTCAGGATCTGGCAGCATCCACATTGAAGGACCAAAAGGCATAGAATATGATATTCCAGAAGGCAAGGGAACTGGGTCTACAACCAAGAATCATCTACCCAGCAAAACTGTGTATGGTCATTTAATAAAATAGAAAAGATTTCTAAGCATGAAAAAAAGACTAGATTACCCCCAGGAATTTATGTCTCTCAATGAATGTGATGGATAATACTCTGAGCTGAGAACTAAAATAATGATTCCAGTATAAATAATTTCCCTTTGTCACATGTTCGGGCTCTGAGATACTGTTGAATTTTTATTGGTGCCTATAACTTATGCTTATCAACATCCCTACCTGTAGATTTTGATTGGAAAGAAAGGTTTTTGAAGTGATAGATGATGTTAACATTCAGAATCTCTTTGTTTCATTTCAGCAAATTTATTTCCCACAAAAAATGGGAGGTATTGATTCCATTTTGAAATATGTAATGGTTACCATTACTTATTTATATATATATATATGTATATATATATATATATATACATATTGGGGTGTATGGGGTGCTCAGGGAGGGGTAGTATCTCTGGTATGGAGGGCTTGTCCTGCCCTCCTAGGGCAGCTCTCCAGCTTCTGACCCCCACCTGACACCCAGCTCTCACTTGTGGCTCCCAGTAGCTGCTAGCATGCGGCAGCGGGCACACCCCGGGCAATGGCTTCGACAGGCTGGCTAAACCTTGTGAGGGTAGCCATCGGGTCATGGACCCCTGGTGAACCAGGGCTTTGCTCACCCAGCATGTGAAGACTGCTTTGGCAGAACAGACAGAAGAAACCAATAAGAAGTTTCAATGGCTGAGAGGGTGACGCAGCAAAGCACTGTGGAGTGCTCAGGGCGTGTTGGAGCACAAAGGACAACACGGCCATCCAATGCAGCTGAGGAAGTCTCCAGGTGTAATGACCTTTCGTGCCACTGGACCCAGGCTTCCAACGCTGAGAGAGTGGGACTGTCTCTGTGCATCGACTTTTCCACTTAAATCTCCTTCACGCACAAGTGTCTTTGTGCACTCATCTATACACCATAGATATATATATATATATATATATTACTATACCATTTGCTAGTAAAACATCAAAATGGATATGTAATTTAGGTGATTACATAAACAAATTAGGCCAGCATAAAATATTTTCCCTGTCAAACATACAGATACAGGAAGAATTTATCACCAGACACAACAGAGAACATTACAAGATATAAAATAGATAGCTTTGATTACATTTGATTTTAAAAATATATATATATATTACACAAACAATCAATGCAACCACAATTAGAAGGGAAAATACAAAGAAAAATGTAACAAGTGCTTCTGACAAAGGTTTTATTTCTCAGATATATATATATATATATATATATATATACAATTGAATTAAATTTATAAGAGTATATAACTAATTCCCAAACTAATAAATGGTCAAAGGATGTCAATAAACAGTTTTCAGATGAGGAAATTAAAGCTATCCTTAATCATATGAAAAATAACCCACTATTATTCCATTGCTATTAATTAAAGAAATGCAAATTAAAACAACTCTGAGGTGTCATCTCACACCAATCAGACTGATTAATATGACAAAAAAGAAAAAGGTGATGGAATATGAAAAAATTGGGACATTAATATGCTGTTGGTGGAACTGTGAACTGATATATAACTTCTGAAGAGAAATTGGGAACTATATCTAAAGGACTATAAAATTGCGCATGCCCTTTTATTCAGCAATACCACTACTAGATCTGTACCTCAAAGACATCAACGATAGGAGTAAAAAATATATATAGTATCTATTTTTATGGTGACCATCAATTGGAAATTAGCTAAACAAATAATTCCAAAAATTTTAAATTAATGTACTTATCATTTCTTATGATACAATAGTATTCCATCATAATCATATGTTGCAATTTGTACAGTCACTCTCCAATTGATTGACAACTCAATTTCCAGTTATTTGACTCCACAAAGATAACTGTATTAAATATCTTGGAACATATCAGTTCATTTCCTTTTTATCTGATTTTCTTGAGATACAGACCCCACTATAATATTGCTGGATCAAAGAGTTTACTCAGTTCCCTGAGTGTAATTCCAAATTGCTCTCCAAAATTGTTGGATCAGTTCAAATTTCCACTAACAGTAACTTAAAGTTCCATTTTTCTACATTTCCTTCAATATATGCCATTTTGCCCTTCTGTCATTTTAGCCAGTATGATAAGCATGAGATAATATCTATGAATTATTTTAATGTGAATTTCTCTAATCAGTAATGATTTAGAGAATTTTTCATATGTGGCTTTGGTTTATTGACCCAAAAACTGTTTGTCTGTATCTTTTACCCATTTTTCAAGTTGGGTGGGTGGGGGAGGTTATTCTTGTAAATTTGACAAAGCTCTCTCTATTTTTTTATATGAGACATATATCCATGAAAGTGTCTTTATTTTTTTCTAAATTTTCTACTTTCCTCCTAATCTTGGCTATATTAGTTTTCTTTTACAGCAACTTTTAAAATTTGTTATAATCAAAATTATCCATTGTATAGTTCACAAATGCTCTCCATCTCTTGTTTGCTCATAAATTCCTCTTTTACCCATAAATCTGACTGGTAATATGTTCCTTGTTGTAATTTATTTATGGTATCTTTTAATGTCTAGGTCAGGTATCCATTTTGACTTTATCTTACTGAATAGTACAAAATATTGGTTTATACTTAGTTTCTGCCCAACTACTTTCCAACTGTCCCAGAAATTTAACCAAATAATGAGTTCTTATCCCAAAACATTGGATCTATACTTTGTCAAATAAAAGCTCACTATACTCTTATATGAGTTGTTGTGGCATGTCTTTTCTATTCCACTGTTCTATCTTTCTATTAGCCAATAAAAGATAATTTTGATAATTACTACATTATAATACAGTTTACAATCTAATACTGCTAAGCCTCCTTCCTTTACATTTTTTTGGAAAATTGTATTTAATTAGATAATTTAAAATATTTTTCAATGGTTACAAGAATCATGTTCTTTCCATCCCCTTCCCCTAACCCACTTCCATAGCTGACACTCAATTCCACTGGGTTTTATATGTGTCATTGGTCAAGACCCATTTCCATATTATTGATATTTGCACTAGGGTGATCATTTAGAGTTTATATCCCCAATCATATCTCCATTGCCCCATGCAATTGTTTTTCTTCTGTGTTTCTATTTCCACAGTTCTTCCACTGAATGTGGATAGCATTGTTTCTCATAAGTCCCTCAGAATTGTTCTGGATCATTCTATTGCTACTAATAGAGAAGTCCATTACATTTGATTGTACCACAGTGTATGAGTCTCTGTGTATAATGTTCTCCGGGTTCTGCTCTTTTCACTGTGCATAAATTCCTGGAAGTTGTTCCAGTTCACATGAAATTGCTCCAGCTTATTATTACTTTGAGCACAATAGTATTTCATCACCAAAATATACCTCAATTTGTTCAGCCATTCCCCAATCAAAGGGCATCCCCTCGTTTTCCAATTTTTGCCACCACAAAGAGAGTGGCTATGATGATTCTCATATAAGTCTTTTCCCTCATTATCTTTGAGGTACAAACCCAGCAATGCTATGGTTGGATCAAAAGGCAGGTAGTCTTTTAATGCCCTTTGGATCCAGTTCCAAATTGCCTTTCAGAATGGTTGGATCAATTCAAAACTCCATCAGTAATACATTAATGTCCCAATTTTGCCACATCCCCTCCAACATTTATTATTTTACTTTGCTGTCATGTTAGCCAATCTGCTAGATGTGAGGTGGTTCCTCAGAGTTGTTTTGATTTGCATTTCTCTGATTACAAGAGATTTAGAACACTTTTTCATGTGGTTATTAGTAGTTTTGATTCCTTCATCTGAAAATTGCCTATTCATGTCCCTTCCCCATTTAACAATTGGGGAATGGCTTGATTTTTTTTTTGTACAGTTGATTTAGCTCCTTATAAATTTAAGCAATTAGACCTTTGTCAGAGGTTTTAGTTATAAAGATTTTTTTCCAATTTGTTGCTTCACTTATTTAATAATTTTAACCTTTAGTTCTTCCAAGTGATTTTTAAAATTATTTGTCCTAGCTCATTAAAATATTTTCTGGTAATTTCATTGAAATGTCATTGAATAAGTAGATTAGTTTAAGTAGTGTAGTCATTTTAATTAAGTTGGATCTGCCCATCCATGATCAGTTAATATTTCTTCAATTATTTAGATGTTTTTATTTGTGTGAAAAGCATTTTATAATTTTGTTCTTGTAGTTTTGGGGTTTGTTTTGGCATGTATACTCCCAGGTATTTTATCCTGTCTGTGTTTATTTTAACTGAGGTATCTCTATCTCTTCTTAAAGGGCTTTGTTAGTGACATCTGAAAATGATGATGATTTATATGGATTTATTTTATATGTTGCTACTTTATTAAAATCAATTGTTTCATTTAACTTTTATCTGGCTTTCTAGAATTTTACACATATACAATCATATTTTCAGGAAAGAGGATTTCCCTCCTTCATTTAGCATTATGTGTCTTTCACACTATGATGAACATGGAAATATCTATTACATGATAGCACATGCATTACTCATTTTATATTATCTGCCATCTTGAGAAGGGAAAAGAGGGGGGAAAGGGAGAGGAGAAAAGAACATGAATTACAAAATGTCAGAAAATGATTTTTGAAAATTTTATCTATGTGTAATTGCAAAAAGCATAATGAAATCTAATATTTTAAGAAGAAATATGTAATGATTAGAGAGATTTGGGTTTATGCTAGTGCATTTAATTTTCAGTGCCTCATTTATCTTTATCATCTCCAAATTTGTAAATATGGGATTTGTTGTTGGACTTGCTTTATTCTCTGGTCGCCTCCATTTATTAAAATTTCAAAACAAAATACTTTTTTTATTGATTCTAATTTTTAGGCAACATTCTTCAGCAGTCCACTTTCTTATTTTCTTCACTTGCCTATTTTATCCTCAGAACCTTTTTTTTTTTAATTTTAAAAAATAACACACATTTTCATATGATTAGTCTTCTAAAAATCAAGAAAAAAGGAAAAGAAGTCTATTTATAATTTCTGTTGTGCTTCATAGAAAATTCTTCTGCCTCCCTAAGTGGTTTGGTAGTAGAACTTCCTACATATTCTCTTAGGAAATTGGCCAATCCTTCTAAAAATTAAATATGACTGAAGCATGATTTGAACTCAGTTTTTCCTGTTTTCAAGCCTACTGATCTATCCATTGAGACATCTTCTGCCTTAATGCAACTTTATTTCTTTGGTTGTTCTCTGTGATTTTGTAGACAAACCATCATCTCTCATGAAAAATTGTAATTTCTTAGATTTATAACTTTTATATAATGTTTTTGTATTATTGCTAACACTAGTATTTCTAGAAATGTATTAAGTAATAGTGGGGAGGAAAGGTATAAGTTTACTTTACCACTATGTCTATTTATAAAGCTTTCAGAATTTCCCCATTGCAAGTAATGCTAGCCTTTGCTTTAAGATATATAGCTCCCATTGTACTGAAATAAAAGTAATAATATTTACACTGCATTGAGTTTTCTAAATAAATATGCTTTGCAAAATATTTGCTTCCCATTGCCTTCATGAATTGATACACTGTTGTTTGTATTGTTTTAAATATTATTGTTCAATTACAAAAATATCATCTAATGATATAATATTGAATGTATTTGTAGAAACATTAAAATATATTTTGCTTTATCCTTCTTAATTTAAGTTTGAAATACATTTGTCTCATAAAAGCCATTTGGTATAATATGTTCTTTTCCATTTAAAAAACTGTGCAACATTACTACATGAATAATGATAGAATTTGCCTATAATTCATCTACAGTGAGTTTTTCTTCACTTTCATGTTTACTTTAGGGAGTGTTCAGTTTTATTTCCTGAAACTGAGTTGTTTAATGTCAAAGAAACATTCAATTAATTTGTATTAATTTTGATAATTTTTATGTAATTAACTTACCATTTATTTTTTAATTCTACATTATTCCTACATATATCTGTGTATAAATCTAAATTAGATGAATATAAATGTGTATATCCAAGTGTAAAATGTTCATCTAGATGATTTTTATGTAAGTTCAATTTTAGATCATATCTTATTATCTCTTTACTAATCTATACATAATATTTTCTGTTAACTTTTTTCTTTATTTAAATTTCTGCATGTTAATTTCTAAATTTTGAATATTTTGTTTTTCATTCTCTTTTCTCTTTCATTTCAATTTGCAAATGCTTTTCAATTTTTTAGATTAAAAACACTTTAGTTCAAGAATTCCTAATGTCATTTTTGATCTTTTAATTTTCTTCTCTAATTTTCAAGATTTCTTATTTCATAAAAATGCTATTTTTAATTGTTAATTATAGTTGTTGTTTTTTTAATATGGCATTTTTATTTAATTATTCTACTTTTTCTATTTGGTTAATACATGTCCAAAAAACTACTTTTACTTCTCTAAATAGCATTAACTTCTACAATTCCTTTTGGTAAATTATTTGATTATCACCTTTCCATTAACCAATTTTATGAATTATTTTTGACCCACATTAATATATTTATTAATTTTTCATGTTAATTTGTATTTTGCCCTTAGATATATGTTCATTTAAATCTAACCTAGTCTAAATCTAAACTAAAAAAGTGGTTCAAATTTAAATTCTTCAGTAGTTTGTTCAATGGTATATTTCTTTTGATACATCTTTTTTATTGAATTTTTCAGATATGAGCAAAGAATACTGAAATTTTCTATAACATTTTCATTTTTTTATTTTATTTCATTCTACATCATTTTGCAATTCCATTTATTTTTGTTTTATGAATTTAATTGTTATTCTGTGTATTTATTTCTTTTCTAGGATTCTTTTAAGAATCAGAAAATTTCCTGATTATCTATCATCACAGTACATAAGGATTTTAATTTTTTATTTTTCTCATGCAATGATTCTATTCCTGATTTTATTGTCTCTGGGGAAAAGGAATCATCAGATTCATGGAAATTATACCTTCTCATTTCCAGGCTGTCAATATCTTTGGGTTATAGACATGTTTATCTTAGCAACAAATTTTGTGGGTTTACCTTCTGTGAATTTCAAAACTATTCCACCCTAATCAGACCATTCTTTAGAAGATGTGATTTAGCTATTTCCTGATCAGTAACAATGGAGATATTTGGAATAACAGAATAAGGTCCTGGAAACTACATTCTTCACTTTGAAGGTATGAATCAAATTCAAGATTTGATTATCTGAGGAGGTGGCCTTCAACAGAGATGTGCAAAAAAAGGACAGACCTCTGGGCTGTCCTAAGTCAAGCTAAGTCCTCATTGGTACAGATGAGACTCAGAAAAATGATGTAAAAATGTCCATATAAGGCATGGCACTTCCTGGCCCCTCCTCTTTCCCTGGAGAGGAGACTCTGGCTGGCAGCATGCTAGGAGTTCCGACATCTTGGAGTATTGAGTGGTGAGTTGTGCCCTTGAGCTGATTCAGGTTCAGGCATCTTAACTAAGCCTCTCTGGAGGTCAGGCTTATTCTTTCCTCCTTCACACTTTTACTTTCTAGATCTCCTATCTTCCTTCCCTGGTATTAGCCCCTTCCTTCCTCCTTCTTCTTAAAATCTTCTCTACTATATCAATTAAATCACCATAAAATTTGGCAGCTGACTTGGGTATTTTATTATTTGGGATTTCCCTTGGAGACTACTTAAATTTAGATTTTTTTTTCAGTCTCAACCATAATTTCACCCTTTACACTTCTTACTTAGTATGTTATTCTCTTTCATTTTATTGGTTTGTTTAATCCATTCATCTCTAAAGGTAAACATGTTAGATTTGTGTTTTCTTCTTTTTTATGGTGCATTTATTTTTAACCCTTTCTCTTCTATGCCAGAAATTTGTCCCTGCTTAGATTTGCTTATACTATGATGCTACTCTAACCAAATCATACTCCTATTTATGTAATCATAAGTCCACTGTTCTTTGAATATCCTACACTGAGTCAAATTTTCTCTTTCTTGACCTCATTGTTTCCTAGGAATTCCAAATTGCTATTAGTAAAACACACACACACACACACACACACACACACACACAAACACACATATATGCAAACCTATAAAAATAATATACCAACAATAATTTTGCCCCCACAGAGGCATACATACTGCACTGATCATCAATGCAGTCTGATCTGTGTTCATCAATGCAGTCTTATCAGTCCACATCATTTTAGCCTCACCAATGGCCATATTGGTGGAACTCCACTTTTGCCTCAGACTCATACTGGTGTGGTGCGTGAACCAGCATGGTTCCTCTACCACCTTTACAATTCACACTACTCTGTGTGAACCACTCTGTGATCTGTGAACTCAGGAAAAAAGAAGGCACTACACTAGTGTGGAGAAAGAGAGAGAGAGAGAGAGAGAGAGAGAGAGAGAGAGAGAGAGAGAGAGAGAGAGAGAGAGAGAACTCCAGCTTCCTCTGAACCAGTTAGAAATTCTAAGGCAACAGTCAGGGGAAAGGAATCTCGAGATGATGGGTCTTTCTTGGAGGTTCACACCTCCAGAAAGGGCAAGGAAAGAAGTTAGCCTTTACACTCACCATGGTGACAATTTAAAAGGAAAGCAGTCTGAGGTCTCCTGCAAGAGCTTCTCCAGGGCTCCATTTCCACAGTCAAATGTCTTCACTCGAAGTCTGAGTGTCTGTCTTCCAGTCTCTCCTCAAGTGTCTGTCTTCTCTCCAGCTCCGAGTGACTGTCTCTTTCACTCCAAGTCCAAGAGACTCTCTTTACTCCATCTAAGAGTCTTTCTTCCAGTCCAACTTCAAGTGACTGAATGATCTGTGTGTCTCTGTTTCCACTATATAAAGACCTTTTTCTCTTGTGTCACCTCCCCTACATTTTACATCTATGAATATAGCCAATGCTCCTCTTCAGGACCTCCCACTCTTTCACACAGGGGTCACAGACCTCTCACTCAGTGTATGAAATGGATGTTCATACCTTTTGTGATTAGTTCACACCTTTTTGTAGTTAGTTCATAACTTTTTGTGTTAAAATGGGTAGATCCACTTTAAATACTGGATTTATATTTGGGGGGATTTAAATCTAAAAATAGAGAGGGGATTAAAACTTAGTTTTCACAATCAAGGAAGAGCTAAGTACCTTCATTGTTACAATATGGGGAGAGCCAAATACAATCTTCACCATATACATACAAAACAAACATATTCAACCCCACACAGTTCAAATGACCACATCCCAAAAAACCCACATCTGGTGCAGCAGGTGGTCTATGCAGGCATCTTAATAGTACCATCTACAAACAGTTCACTTTCTGGATTTGGAGAGGAAGCATGTTTCTTATCCTAAAGCTACTCTCAAAAAGAATTCAAACATTGCAATTTGGAATAATAATGATAATACATTCCACCCTGAAGAGGGTGTTGGAAAACACAGGGATCACTTAGCTGAGTTATGAGGTATATGAATCAATTGGTAAGAGAAATCAAAAACATCAAATAAAATCCAAATAAAAAAAGATAATTTCTGAATGAAATATCAAAGTATTATCTGTAAAAATTCTAAGTAAAGGAAAAATAAATCTACAACAGGTCCTTGAATCAGGGCCCAATTAAAGTGATTTAAGCAATTATGCATTTACCCAATCAGCAGCGAGGACTATAGAAAGTTTGCCATAACCTTGAAATACAGAAAAGGGACTAGATTCTAGGAGCAGGTAGGAGCCAAATTGGAGAAACTTGGTAGAATGGGGGACAAGGAAGACCTGCCTTTAACACATGTTAATCAGCCACAACCTTGAACCCCAAACAATTTCAAGTCCTCTTGTCTTGGCTTAAAATTTTCATCAATCCCATTGAGATTGGTTGGTCTCTTTGATCTTGTGCTTGATTGGCACTATGCAATTTAGCGTTGTGCTTCTTTGTCACTGTGCAATAGCTCTTTTTGCATTCTTTTGTCCTGGAATCAGACAGAATCATTAAGTAAAGTCCCATAATTTTTTAAAACAATCAATGGCATCATATTTATAGTCTAAATCTTTTTGGGTATGCATTGACATTATAGCAAATATATTTTAAACTTATATTACTGCAAAATCAAAAAATTGAAGAAAATCTTCTCTCAATGCTGTTGACATGTGCTTCAAATACAAAAAGGGAAGAAAAAATAAAACTGAAATAGTATATTGCACATGCAAGCAAAAACAATAATAAAAAAGTTTTAAAATTCAAAAATATATAGCTTATAATCATTGACACCCTATGTCAGCTAAAGAAATATAGAATATAAAAGTTTCTCACCCCAAAAATAAGATCCTTACCTTTTTAACTTCACCAATCTGTGAGTACAAATGATTTTCAGAATAAAACAGTAATATAGTAGATCATGCACATTCAAAGAAGTTCCAAAGTCCCCAAAATTCACAATAGCGCAGTTAATTATAATATCAAACAAACCTACTATCATATTTCATATAAGTTCCTGTATGACAAAATAAAACCCTATGAAATGATGGATATTTGACACAATATTTATAGACATAGCAAATCTTACAACCTTAGCAAATGTATTTTTAAACAAAGGAAAACTTATGTGAGTATAGAACATCACCAAGAAATCTAGATTGTTCTGGTGGAAGTAAATTAACTTGAAGAGTATTTTCAGGAGCTCTTTTTTGGCTTCCTTATTTATAGAAGCACCTTGGTATGAACATTTTTTTGTTTCTCTACCTTTAATATAGCATTCTTTAAAATATAAAAATTTAAAAAAACTCATTCATTCTGAAAACTACTAGTTAATTAAAATTATTTCTGAAGAGACCTTAGAATCACAATTAAATTCTTAGCTTAGTAAATTCTCTAAAGGTTGTTAGCCAGGTTGAGTTCATCCATATCCATAATGTGACAATTAACAAATGAAAAATGAGGGAAAAAACTGTTTATGGGCTTTTACAATATTTTACAATATTTTCTTCAGTAGCCCTAAGGGAAAGGTAACAGAATATATAAAACACAGTAGATTAAAATGATTTAGTGTAACAGAACAGTATCAAATACATTAATATATCAACTGTGACATGGAAATCACTTTAAAGACTGATATATATTAATTTAAGGTCGCCAAGGAATTCAGCTATGTAATTCCTAAATGAAAACTCAAGTCAGCCGTCAACCTTTTATAGAATTTAATTACAAACAGGAGGAAGAAAGGAATTAGAGAGAGAGAGAGAGGGAGAGAGAAAGGGGAGAGAAGGGAATAGGGCTTAAATACCCCTTCTGTTTAGGCTGGGCCAAAAGGCCCGGGCCCTTAGATAGCTGGGGCAAAGAAAAGAGATCAGTCCCTATTACTCACGTGACCAAAATGGAGAAACACTCTCAGAGGCCCCCACCTTCAGCTTCCTTCAGAGCAAGCTTCTCAGAGCACACTCCAACCACTCAGCCAAACTCCTCAACCACCTCCCTGAGTCTTCAGGCCCCTCTATCTTTAAGGAAACCATCCAAGTTCCCTCCCCTCAGTTCTCACATCTACCAATCACTGTCCATCAATTTCCCTGTGCCAATGGAGGCTCTAGCTTAACCCAGGACCGCCCAGAGGTCTCTGGCTTTGCACATGTCTGTTGAAGGTCATATTTTCAAATAATTAAATCTTTGATCCTTTGCTACAGCCCTTCCTAAATCCTGTTAACCTGAGTAGGGTAGATATTGGAATACTTAAATTTTGATCTATGCTGCAGCCCTTCCTCAATCCTGTTAGGACTGAGTAGGGTGGAGATTTATTCCAAGTATCTCCATTGTATCAATTCTAAAATCAATCATGACTCAAAGAAATTCCTGTTCTGTGCTTAAGCATAGGTCAAAGCCCTTTCCATTGTTCAGCAAAAGGTTTCTGTCCTAAAGTAATCTTAAGAAGGGAGGAGGAGGAAACTCTCATGCCAATGGGGTTCACATTCCAATAGCCAAGACCCACTATCAATAGGAAATTTTTCAAGTATGAAATTTCCCAATGGTGAATTTTCCAACATTTATATATAAATATAAATATAAAACAATTAACAAATACAGAGGCTTTTATAAAACAGAGGAGTCTGAAAAGTCTTGGAAATTTCACCTTCAGTCTCTTTAACATTCCTTTTTTTAATCCATTGAGATTCCTTTTGTCAGTACTGTGGGATCTCCCATAGCAAGACAGAACATGGATTTTAGGAATCTCAAAATGGGCAGGCCCAAATGGCAAAGAGTTTCAGGGAGATAAATTTCTCCCCTGAATCTCAGGTAAGATAAGTAAAAGGATCAGTGCACCCATGAATGGTAGAAGCTGTTTGAAATAGGCAATGCACTGCTCTTTCATAGAATATGCCATGCTTGTTATCATCTTCCTGTTTAGAAGAGTCTCTTCCTTCTCCTCGCTCCCCCCCAATGTACCCTGCCATGTGGAAGCTAATTGTTGCCTAAGGAAAGAACACCCCAGTTTTTATCATCTGCCCTGACTCCTAGCTTCTTGGTGGCAGCAATCAGCAACATCAGTAGGATTCAGGGTCTGGTCAGAGACTGATTTTAGGAGCAGAGATGCTGGGGCCAGGTGAGCTCTCTCAGTCAAGAAGGTCAGGAGTAAGCAATATTAGCAACATCAGAGTCAGCAGTGAGGAACAAGGAATGAAGGAGGAATGACAACAAAGGACTCAAGCAGTTGGGTGAGAGAAGCGGTTTTTCTCTTCTTAGCCAAGAGTCCCCTGGATAAAAATAGCCCGGGCTAGTAGGGAGAGAAAACAACCAGAAAAAAGTAGGAAAAGAAAGAGAGCTGAAGTTTGTGAGGGTGGGTGGGGGTAGGGACAAAGCCTTGGCAGAAGAAACATGGTTTTAAAAAATTATCTAGCCTATCTTGAAAAAATTGAGAGAGTTTTTAGTCCCTTTTGGTCACTAGCTGTAAAAATTAACTCTCTAATAATAGAAATATTATATTTTATGGAGGTTTATTTATGATCATTAGAAATCAAGGAATAAAGATGATACAAAATAAAGACCACATGCCCATGGCTGATCAGTCAGTTCAAACATCCACCTTACCACCACCAAGCTTGGGACAGGAAGTAAAGAGCTGGGACCTTCCACATCCCTGCCTAATATCCCCTATCTACAGGAAGTACATAATGACAAGAAGTCAGTGGGCTCCTGGGAAATTCAGTTCGTTTTTAGGGTAACAGATTTTCAATTACACAATAGTGTAAAAATGGAGATTTTTGAACCCCAGACTTAAATCCTCAGAAGTCCTTGGTGTTTCCCAGAATTCCCTATAATCTCACTTGAGTCGCCAGGTTGTTGAGATAACAATTGGTATTTAACTGGCAGTAACACCTCCCTCTTGTTCTTCAATTCCATTACAATGATGTAGTAAGTAATCTAAGCTCAGGGATTCTGAATTGGCTAATCATCCATGGGCACGTGATTTTTATTTTGTATCTTCTTTATTCCTTGATTTCTAACAATCCTTTATAAACCTCATAAAATGTAATATTTTTATTACTAGATATTAATTTAATTTTTTTCAGTTTTTGGCAACCAAGATGGGATGAGAACTTCTCAATCTTTTTTTTAAATATAGCCTAGATAATTTTTTAAGCCATATTTCCCCTGGCACAGCTTTTCAGCCCCCATGCAAAGCTGTTTCTGATTCAGCTCGCTCCTCTTGACGTTTTGATCATGATCACTCACCTGGTCCTGGCCCAACCCCAGATGATCTCCAGCCTCCAAGCCAGATCACTCGAGGCCAGCCCCAGAACCCACCCAGGCTGCTGATAGATGCCCCTGTGTCTTTGGGATCACAAATCAACTGGTAAAAACTGGGGTGTTCCTTCCTTAGGCAACAATTAGCCTCCACATGGCAGAGGACCTTGGGGGGGGGGGTGCCCAAGGAGAAGGAAGAGACTTTTCCAACCAGGAAAGTGATTACAAGTATAACTGAGAAAATGTGGTTTGCCAAGACTGTGAGTTGCAAAAACTGTAAAGGTTTCAGCCAAACTGTAAAGATAATTTTTAGTGTCTTGATTTAAAATCTAAAATTAAGTGGTCGCCATGGGAAAATTCCCAAATATGAAAATACCCAAGTCAGCTAGGTTTTATGGAGATTTTAATTAATATAAAGGAAGGAATTAAGGGAAGGAGAGAGAGAGAGAGAGAGAGAGAGAGAGAGAGAGAGAGAGAGAGAGAGAGAGAGAGAGAGAGAGAGAGAGAGAAGAGAGAGAGAGAGAGAGAGAGAGAGAGAATGAGAGAGAGAAAGGTAGAAAGGGCCTTGGCCATTTGGCCTAGGCCTGAGCCTAAGGGAGAGTGAGTCAGTCTTTATCACTCACCACAAGATCGTGTCAAGCAAGCTCCAGTCCTCCACTGAACTCCTGAACTGGATTTAGAATCCCAACTGAATTCATTTGACCTCTTTTTAAAGAGAATTTTCTCTTATGTCACCTCCCCTAAATTTTCACATCTACCAATCATAGTAGACACTTTTTCCCCAGGACTACCCATTCTTAGTTCTCACCACTCTTTAGTTCTCACCTTCTCTAGGTAGATTATATCTTCTGAGTACTTCACACCTCTTCTGTTAAGCTTGCCTTTTGTAAGTTGCTTTACCTTTTAGTGATTAATTTAACCTTTATAGGTAGTTAGCACCTTTTTGTATTAGATCTAAAAATAGGCCTAGCTTAAGGTTCTAGCTTTACTATAAGTATGAGTTAGGGACTTTTCATTGTTCAATCAGGAGTTTGCAACATTATCTTCCCCTAAGGCACTGTCTGAGTAAGGTGTAGTAATTTTAAAAGTTCTCAATACATTCCTGACCAAGTACATCCATTGTTAAAAATGGGGAATAGCTTAATCAAATCTTCTGAAGTAGTCTGAGCAGTTTTAAGATTCATACAAGTATGGCGTATTCTATGAAAGAGCAGTGCATTGCCTATTTCAAAGGATATTTTTTGAGTAAACTGATCCTTTTACTTAATTTACCTGAGATTCAGGGGAGAAATTCATCTCCCTACAACTCTTTGCCATTTGGACCTGCCCAATTTGAGATTCCCATGTTCTCTGCTATGGGAGATCCCACAGTACTTTCTATTACAGTACTGACAAAAGGAATCTAAATGGATAAAAAAAAATGAACTTTAAAGAGACTGGAGGTTATATTTTTAAGACTTTTCAGACTCCCAATGTTTTATAAAAATCTTTGTATTTTATTGCATTTTGCTGATTGTTTTGTTTAAGATTTAATTTTTTTTGGTTTTAAGTTCATATGTTAATGTGTTCAATACTATTCTGTTACACTGAATAAGTTTAATGTTCTGGGTTTTAACTACTGTTATATTCTGTTGCTTTTCCCCTATAACTATACTGCACAAATATTGAATAAGCCCATATTAAAATAACAGTTTTTTTTCTATTTTGGCTTTGTAAATTATCACATAGAGGATGAATAGACTTCTTTCAATAATGGTTACAAACTGGTATAACAACCCTTTGGAAAATTTAATGAGCTAAATGTCTTAAATTGATTTTAAGGGGTCTTTAGACATGTTTTTAGATTTTTTTCAATATTTCTGATTATTTTGCCTGCCTCTAACAGGATGTAAGGTCCATTTTAATAGCTGAAGTGAAATACAATTATAAACCCCAAGTCCCACATTTATAAAAATGTGAATGGATGGGACATCACAGTCTCATACCAAAGGAGCTGGGAAGTTAATCCAAGGGAATGGTACCCCCGGATGTTTCCCAAAAAGGGAACATCTCTCATTTATAACTCTTCAGCTCACTTTACTTCCACCAGAAAAACCTTGATTTCTTGATGATGTTCTAGACCAAAATAAGTTTTACTAAGTTTAAAAATGTATTTGCCAAGGTTTAAAGATTTGCTATGTCTGTAAAAATTGTGGCAAATATCCATTAGTTCATAGGCTTTTAAAAATGTCACACAGCAACTAATGTGAAATATGCTAGTGAGTTTGTTTGCTATTGTAATTAATTGGGCTATTGAGAATTTTTGGGATATTGGTACTTTTTGAATTTGCATTAAATGTTGTACTACTCTCCTTTATAAAATTAAAAAAACTGTTACCTTGTGAAATTCATTTGCTTGTACTCACAGTGGATTATAGCCAGGTATGAAGAGGAAATGGATCTCATTTTTGGTGAGAAACCCTGTATTCTACATTTCCTTAGCTGACATGGTGTATCAATGAATATAAGTTATATTTTTGAATTTTAAAACTCTTTTATTATATTTTTCTTGCATGTGTAATATAATATTTCAGTTTTTTATTTCTTCTCTCTTTTTTATATATGAAGCACATCACCAGTATTAAGATTTTGACTTTTCTTGATTTTGCATTAATATTAGTTTAAAATATATTTGCAATAATGTCAATGAATACCCAAAAGCTTGAGACTATAAAAATGATTCCATTAATTGTTTTAAAAAATTATGGGTCTTTGCTTAATGATCTGTCTGATTATGGGGCAAAAGAATACAAAAAGAG
The DNA here is from genome assembly GCF_027887165.1 of Monodelphis domestica. NCBI lineage: Eukaryota > Metazoa > Chordata > Mammalia > Didelphimorphia > Didelphidae > Monodelphis > Monodelphis domestica. The sequence goes on along the minus strand of NC_077227.1, from coordinate 654,651,298 downwards.
CCATTGCACAGTGCCAAAGAAGCACAAAGCTAAACTGCATAGTGCCAATTGAGCACAAGGTCAAAGAGACCAATCAATCTAAATGGGATTGAGGAAAATTTTGAGCCAAGACAAGAGGACTTGAACTTCTTTGGGTTCAAAGTTGAGGCTGTTTAACATGTGTTAAAGGCAGGTCTTCCTTGTTTCACCTTCTACCAAGTATCTTAAATTTGGCTTTTACCTGGCTCTTATAATCTTTCATAATGTGGCAAACTTTCTGTAGTCCTGGCTGCTGAATGGGTAAATGCTTAATTACTTATATCATTTTAATTGGGCCCTGATTCAAGGACGTGTTATAAGTTTATTTTCCCCTTACTTAGACTTTTTACACATAAAACTTTAATAGTCTATATTTCATCCAGAAATTATCTTTTTATTTGGATTTTTTAATGTTTTTTTTATTTCTCTTGTCAATTGATTCATATACCTCATAACTCACCCATGCATCTCTAAATGATCCCTGTGTTTTTTCAATCGCCCTCTTCAGGAGGAGAATGTATAAAATATTATTATTTTAAATTTCAAAGTTTAAATTCCTTTTGAGAGTAATTTTAGGTTAAGAAACATGCTACCTCTCCAAATCCAGAAAGTGAACTATTTGGAGAAGACATCATGAAGATGCCTCCACAGACCACACGCTGCACCAGAAGATCCAGAGTGAACTTTGGGATGTGGTGATTTGAACTGTGTGGGGTTTGAATGCTTTGTTTTGTATGTATACTCTTATGATGATAGGAACTGCCCCCTAACTGGCTTTTTGTCAATGCGCCTAGCAATTATTGGTTTTGTTCTCTTTTCCTCTTATCCTCAAATTATTATAATTTTTTAGCTGGTATATTTACAAGACCCATTGGAGAGACTATTCTTCCTTGGGCCTCAGGGGGATGTAAAAATGGAGATTTTGAACCCCATGCTTCAATCCCCAGAAGTCCTTGGTGTTTCCCAGAATTCCCTATAATCTCTCCTGAGTCCCCTGGTTGGCAAGATCACAATTGGTATTTAACTGACAATAACGCCTCCCTCTTGCTCTTCCATTCCATTGCAATGATGTAGTAAGTAAGCTAAGCATGGGGATTCTGAATTGGCTAATCATCCATGCATCCATGGGCACATGATTTTTATTTTGTATCTTCTTTATTCCTTGATTTCTAATAATCGTTAACAAACCTCATAAAATATAATATTTTTACTAGATACTAATTTAATTTTTACAATAGTACAATGGCAACCAAACTCCTCAAAATGCACAACATAATGGCCCCATAACCTCCCTTTACCCAAAAGTTTCTCCCCACATTACTACACAGTACAATGGTCCGCATACTCCCCTAGATGCACATATAATAGGGTTAGGGTTACTGTGTTTCCCCCAAAATAAGACACTCCCTTATATTAATTTGACCCCCCCAAAATGTGGGTTGTCTTATAAAACACCCAGTGCCAGTGGTGAGCTTCTCACAGTAGAGGTCCACCGCTGATGTCACAGGCTAGATCACCACTATCCAATGCCTATGTACAGTACTGGAGGCGGTGCTGTGCCTGAGACACTCTATACTGCTGTCTGAGATAGAGGAGGCTGCAGTGCTGGCTGTGGATGTGCCTGCCATAACTTGCACAGGCCCATCACTGCCACCACTATACCAGGCAGCAGTATATACAGTGTGGAATCCCCTGCCCCAGATTGCCTCTCACCATGTTGATGTCTTCCATTGTGCAGCCACATAATCCTTTGTGCAGTACCTCTTTCTTGTTCAGTTCCTCTGAGAACAAGGTGCCACATCAATGGAAGTAGTACTGTATGTGAGCGATGCCATGCTTTGTGGCACAACCACATACAGTACTCCAGGAGCACAGGCTACATCCTGTGCTCCTCTCACTAAGCACAAATGAATGAGGTGCCCCTTTAAGAAGTAGGGTGGGGGCTAGATAAATGGCCTCACTAGGCTGCATTTGACCCGTGGACCATAGTTTTGGAACTCCTATTCTAAGGGAAGCAGTTTGAGGTATTAAGCTCAAGCTCCTACACAGACAAGTTCCACCACTAAGTCCCTCTCACAGGAAGTGATGCAAAATATAAAGGCAGTTCTTTATGTCACTTCCTGTGTCTCACATGTACCAATGGTGACTTAAACTTGGCTTTGAACAGCCCAGAGGGTGAGTTAGTTTTTTCTGATTTGTCACATGTTAGCACACATGAGTCATAGACCTTCCTCCCCTACACTTAATCATTAAATGGACATGTATACATTCCTGTTAGATAAAATTCTAAAGACTAAGTAAGTAGGGTGGAGAAAATCTAAAATTCACAGTATCTCATTTCTATGTTACTTCAATTTTAGATCACACTTTATCATTTTTTCCTACTTTGAGTGATTCACAAATACATTTCAAATTGTGGAGTCAACATTGTCAAATGAAAGCAGCTTTATTCAGTAGCAGTCACCCTGTTTCTAAATGCATGATATCTGTTCCTGTCTTCTGCCTTTATTTTATTATTCACCACTTATTCACATGTTTTAGTCACAGGCTCTTCTATGATCCTTGATCATGCCCTTGATCAATTTTCTTAGGGTGGGATAAAGTTCTAGCAGGTATCTTTTTTTTTTTTTTAGATGAGTATGTTCTCTTACTGGGCAAACTATTTAGGGTGAAATATTTTATTATTGTCCTTTGTTGCACCACAGTCAACTTTTACCACTCAATTGCTGGAGTCATTTTTAATGACATTATTTTCTCTTTTTGGGTCAAATCTTACTTTGTATTCCAGATTCCATTATGCCAGGCATTCCTCTGAAATGTCTACCTTGAAATTATCTAATAATCTATTCCCTACTCCATTTTTCATCTTAAACTCATTAGATCTAGATTTAGTCTTTCCCGTACCTCCCCTTTCACTACTCACAAAATTTTCTAAAGTATTATTCCTCCTAAAATATTTAAAAGGAAAAGTAAATCTAAGACTAAATAAAAAAAGACCTTATGAAAGAAGATATTGCAGAAATTAGAGCAAAATATAATGCAAAATTAGTAACATGGTCTGTCTGAAGATATTGAATATCGGAGAGAGAAAATAATACATATTGAATTCAAAACATCCAGAAGAAAAATAAAAATGTAAAGAAGATAAATAAAAGGCAAAATAGAAAGAATAAAAAATGTTATTAAAGTCTATATAAATCATCTTAAAGAGAGAATATAAAGCTATACCTTGCAGATCAATATTTGACCTAAATTTAATGTTAATTTAAACAATCTTAAAACAAACAATAAAACTGCCTAGAGTTTTTCATTATATATACTCATTCTCACTTTGTATCTCATCTTCTTATTGGGAAATGTTCTTTGGAATCTCCATTTGAGGAAATAACAACACTAGTCATTCTTGCCTCTCACCACCTCAGTTTGAGCATTCACACCTTTTCTACCATGCTTGACTTTTCAGTTTCTTATTTGTTTTCTTTCCCCCTTAAGACTATAAGCTAGTTGAGGGCATGAACTATGTTTTTTGCTCATATTTATATTTACAGGGCATATTACAGTTCTTGGCACATCCAAGGTGTTTAATAAATGCTTTATCTGATCCCAGGATTTAAAGTACTAATTTAAAAAATGTATAGATTGTAATCAGTAAACAAACCCACTCAAATCTCCAAAGCATGTCATGATTAAATTTCAAAATTTTGAAAGATAAAACATAGTTTTCAATAGCCAAGAGTTTGGGTTCTTAATCTATTTTTATGTATATATATATATATATATATATTTACATATATATATACATGCAGACAGATATTAATATAAATTATGTCAAGAAGCATTAATAATCATTATATTCCAGTACAATTTGGAAATACTAAATAAGAAATATCCATTAATAGTTGTTTCCATATTGCCTGTGTAATATTTTGTTTTCATTATATTTAATTCCATTAAGTAGCCCATTTTATTTTTTAAATCCTATTTAAATTATAAATCTACAAGGATAATATTGTCAAATTCACTATATTGAGTGAATGGATACATTTAATTTTGTTGAGTGTTTACTATGTATAAAATAATGTGCTAAGTTTTGGGGATACAAATAGAAAACCAAGACAGAATTCACTTAAGGAGTTCATATTCTAATGAAAGAGACAATACATATGTCAAGGCTTCATCTCTAAGTTAGATAGAAAATTCTTTAGGGTTTTGTAGCAAATGTCATGGTAATAATTATTCTTTAATGTCACTGATAAAATCATTTCCATCTGATATTGAACCATTTGACAGAACCATGGTCTTTGGAAATTAAAAAAAATCATTTGTTGACTTTTTAGTAGCTGTAGCAATAACACCGGCTGCAGCAATTGCCAGATTGTATTACTAGAATGATAGAGCATATAGGTGGCATAGTAAATAGAACCCTGGACCTAGAGACAGGAAGGATCCAGTCTCAGATAATTATTATTTGTATGATGCTGGGCAAGCCACTTGGACCTACCGGTTTCAGTTTCCTCCTCTATAAAATGAGCTAGAGAAAGAAATGACAATGCACTCTAGCATCTTTCCCAAGAAAACTCCAAATGGGATCAGGAAGATTTGAGCACAACTGAAATGACTGAAATGCAATATTCCCAGGATGATGAGTGGGGGTAGTAGACTGAAGGCATTGTTCTTCCCCAGGCTCTTGCATGCAGGGTCTTGTGCTATGTCTATCAACATAGGATATGTTGATAGGGGATATGGTAGTCAAGGTGGTGGTAGTGGTTTGACTTTCCTGAAACATACTACCTCTTATCTTTTCCTCAGAGTGCCCTGTTGTTTCATCTAGACTAAATTGCCTCACATCTGAGTGGTAGTTGTCAGTTAATAGGAAGAGCTTCTGAAAAAGAGTTACTCCCTCAGCTGATGGAAGTGATATCTGTACTGGAAGCAGGATGAGTATATGTGTATGTATATTCTGATGATTTTATGGTTCACTTAATATGTCCCATTCATACTAAAGTTACTTATTCAAATTGTAAAAAAAGTCTTTGTCTATTAGCTTAAATTGTCTTGATGAGAAACCTTTCAATCTTTAACCATGATATATAAGTAATCCACTTTAAATATTTTTTTCTATTTATTATGTTAAGGAAAATTCCTTCAATTTCTACATGTTGAATGATTTTAACATAAATGAATACATTTGTATAAAATGTTTTTGAATATGTCATTATAATAAATTATTTTATCCTTTTTAGTTATATAATTTATGATCATTTTCACAGAGTCATCATTACTCACTCAACTGTCTTCTGAATTTTTACTGACAACACATCTAACCATGTCACGTTCCCTACTCAATAGATTCTAGTAGCTCCCTATTTTATCTAGAATAAAATATAAAATCTTCTAATGGACCTTTAAATACACTTCCAAATTGATCCTTTCCTACTTTTCTAGTTATCTTACATTTAATTCCCATCCTCTTTTCTATAAATTGATGAAATTTGCCTTCTTGATCTTTCTCACACAAAATACTCCATCTCCCACCTTCATACTTATTTTACTTGTTGACCTCCATGCCTAAAATGCTCTCTCTCCTTATCTCCACCTCCTTGATTTCCTAGTTTATATCAAGATTCTGATAAAAATCCTCTCTTCCAAAGAAATCTTTTCTAGTTTTTCATACTTTCTCCACTAATTATCAAAATGACAATTCATTTATTCTGAGATTGATTTTTATTTAAACTATTCATATTTTGTTTTTTTTTTCATTTTTTCTCCTGATTCAAATGTAGGTTGCTTAAGGGCAAAGTATATACTTTTTTGTCTATATTTCCTTTGAATTTAGTAGAGTGGGCACAAAGTAAACATACAATAATTGTAAGTTGACTTACTTATGTAAAAGAAAGTGATATGTAAAAAAATGAAAATATAGATTGCATTCATTTGTGAAGAGTTTAAAGGCAAAAAAGTGGAGTTTATGCTCATTATATGAAAAAAATTTGGAACCCATGTTGGGAAGTGACATAGTCAGATCCAGAGATTGAAAACAATACTATTTATAGTCAGGGACTCTATATAGTAGACTTTCCATTGGCTCTAGACTTTAAATGCAAACTCACTTTAAAAGCTCTATGGGTGCTGGAGAGAAGTGGGTAGAGATTTCAGACAGAGAGAAAAACCAATTAGGAACTAAAGTCCAAGAAATAAATGATGATCTCAAATAGGGAGTGACTGGGTCAGTAGAAACAATAATGTGAGAAATGTTGTAGAGGTAAAATTCCCAAATTTGGTAACCAGTGAGATGTATGAAGTGAGTGATGCCACAATAATAGCAAAATTATTAACCTGGATAACTGGAAGGATATTAGTATTTTATTTAGATAGAACCAGAGGGATTTGAAAGAGGGGTACATTTTGTCAGGAAGGTAATGATTTCTGTTTTGGACATGTCAAGTTTGATATTTCTTGTGAAATATCCAGGTGGAACTATTTAATATATTGTTATATATGATATGATATATATATATATGAATATATGAGAGAAGTTTGCCATTTCTTTCTCTAGCTCATTTTATAGAGGAGGAAACTGAAATCAATATATATATATGTATATATATATAATGTAATCTAAGTTGATAATGAAACTCAGACAAGAAACATGCTATATAGATTTTTAAACCCTTACCTTCCATCTTAGAATCAATACTATGTATTCGTTCCAAGGCAGAAGAGCAGTAAGGGCTTGGCAATGAGGGTTAAATGACTTGCTCATGGTCATACAGTTAGGAAGTGTATGAGGACAGCTTTGAACCTAGGACCTGTCATCTCTTGAACTGGCTCTCAATCCACTGACCCACCAACTGCCACTTATGCTGTATAGATTTGTGATTCATCAATGTTGCAGTTTTTCAATTATTCATCTCTATGCAACCTGATGGATGTGACAAAGATACTAGAGGAATGGTTTGTTATTTCATTCTCTAGTAGGTGCTGCTCTTGTGACAACTGAGAGCTGATCATGAGACCATTGTTGGGCCCTGTTAGACTTACACACAAACTCTTGCCTTAGATCATCAAAAGAAGAATTTAGTGTTAGCTTAGCTGAGTACTATAATTTGGGGTTATAGAGAGAGTAGAGTAGGGAAAACACTCAGAAGCAATCTCTGTGAAGAGATTTGTAAATCTGGGGAGGTATAAGTAGTTATTAGTAGAGTAAGTTATATCCAAATCCTTTCTAACCTGTCCCTAGTTTATTAAAAAACTTTTATTATATAACATAAGGCTATGTGTGTGGCTTGTCTCAGGGTCTGGCTCTGCCTGCTCTGGGCTTGGGTGACCTTCCCAAAACCAGGTTACTATTCTGATACTGGCCTAAATAACATCCAATCCCATTCCCAAATTCCTACAATTTATTTCAGTTGGCAAGCCAAAGGGACAGAATATAGTGCTAGTTATTTTTGAGGTAAGGCTGATTCTTAGTTTCAAGCCTGAGTGCAGTGGTTCCCAGAGGCAGTTACAAAACTGACAGCCTGTAGAATGTTGAGAAGCTGTCTGTCAAGGGAGCACCTTTTTGCTGGAGAGGCAGATGACCAGGTACTAAAGTCTACCAGTTTACACAGATAGATAGCTATCTATTAAAACCTAGCACTGCTGTCCAGTGCTGAAGTGAAGGTCTTTGTTGGAGGCTTGTTTTTTTTTCCAAATTGGAAGGTAATTTTAGACAACTCTTCTTATATCCACTGTTATTCCCTCTTTATTCCTGTATGGTTGTGTATGGGGGAAAGGGGTTAATTAAAAGGGTTGAACTGGATTATTTAAGAGTGTGGTCACCAGGAATTTAACTTATTGCAAAGAGATTTATTTACAAAATGTAGGAAGAGTGAAATAAGAAAATCAGAGACAGGATAAGGTAAGTCTCTCTTGAGGTAAGTTTTTTCAGAAAATCTAGCAGCTAAGAGTCAGCTTTTCACTCATCTCATGTCAGTTCAAAGGAAGAGATTTTTAGAACAGTCTCACTAGGAATAGGTTCTCGGATCCAGCCTCCACTCCAAAGAATGAAGAACTGTCAGTTCAAACTCCATTCAGGACATTGTAACTCCCTTTTAAAGATACTTTCACTTGCATCATTTCCTGTGCCTTCCCCTAATTCTACATCTACAATCACAGTTGAAGCTTTGCTTTAAGACTACCCAGGGGCAATAAGTTTAATTCTGATTTGTCACCCACTATTGCACACATGGGTCACAGACCTCCCACTTAATGATTAAGTGGGATGTTTACACCTTTGGTGATTAGATCTAAAAATAGGTAGAGTTTGCAATTTAAATCTTCACAATCAGGGGAGAGTTAATTTTAATCTTCACAATCCCCCCTGATGATCATTGGGAGTCTAGTTTCCCCACTGATCATTTAATATAATCATCTTGTACCCCTAAAACTGTCTAACTTCAGATGTATACAATATTTCATCATCTAAGAGGAAAACTACAATAGTTAGAGATGAGAGGTAAATAGAAAAGGGAGAAAGCAAAACCAATATTTTGCTAGGATCATTGATAAAAAACCAATTAGGGGGCAGTCCACTTTGACATAAAAGTATATATTTACAATAAATGTTCAGTCCCCTTTAGTTTAACCAGTTGTACCCAAAAGTTCATTCTGGATCTTCTTGATGCAGTGTAGGTTTCTTCAGGCATCTTTCTCCAAACAGTTCATTCTATGGATACAAGAAGTTAGCAAGCTTCTTTTCCTGAATCTTTTTTTCAAATAAAATTTTAATTCTTGGATTTTTAGGAAAATATACTACAATCCTTCCTGAAGAGGGTTTTTACCAAGACCTGGATCAATTCAGAATACATGGTTGAGTTATGGGGTTGTATGAATCAATTATCAAAAGAAAACCCAAAAACATAAAAGAAAAACAAATAGAAGAAAAAATAAACTTTTGGAGAAATAAAAATTTCAAAATCAGAATCAAAATATAAAAAACTATGTATATAAAATTTCTGAATAAAACAGGAATAAATTCAGCCCTTGCATTAGGGTCCAATTAAGCTAAATTTCTGTCTCACAAATCTATAGGGAAAAATGCAATAATACTGTATTTACCCATTATAGGTCAGGACTACAAAAAGTTGCCATACTATAAGAGAGAATAAAGGATTAAATTTTTGTGTAAAAGGGAAGTTTTATTCCCTGGTCTGATCTTTCATTATTTGTCAGGGAAATGGGAGTCAGAAAAGCCAATTTCAAGGAACTTTTATAGAAATTATTTCATAAGGAATGTGGTTCAAGGAGTCCTATGTCTTAACATATGTCAAGCTCCACAGCCTCTAGTCTCATACTAGGTTCAAGTCCTTTTGTATTGGCATAGAAGTTCATCAATCCCACATGGACTGGTTTCTTTTTTTACCTATGTGCTCTTTTTGGCACTATTCAGGTTAAGTCTGTGCATCTATGGCACTGTAGAGATAAAATCTATGCTCCTTTCCCCCCCCCCATTTCCTAGGATCAGAAACAAGCATTAATGACAGTCCCAAAATATTTATCAATAAATGGCAGGTGTCCAGAGTCTAAAGCTTTTGGGTATACATTTACATGCTAGTCAAATGGACATCTAGCTTATTCTATTGCAAAAGCAAAAAATAGTTAAAAGAAAATCTTCTCAATACTGGTAACATGTGCTTCAAATGCAAAAAAAAAATGAGAAAAAATAAAATACTATATGCCACATGTAGGAAGAAAAACAAAAACATTACAAATGTGTATATTTCATAATCACAGAGGTATCTTATTCAAAAATCCATTTCTTCTTTGCTACTATGTGGAGGGGAGACAAAACTGAAAAGGGTTAATATCAATAAAAGCAATAGTCTAAGAGGTACCACCTTCTGCCCCACATGGAGGAGCAGTAGCTCCTTGAGTATTTTTTGGACAAGTTACATTCATGTTATACTGTTGAGGGGTTAGTTGGTTTGAGTTATCATTTTTCCAATTTTTTTTCCTAGAATTGTTATCCATAAAATTGTGAAACCTATAATCATTTTTATAGTTATTTTTATAATTATTATTTCTATAGTTGTTATTCAACTGCATATTATTTTTGATTACCTTGAATAAATTTCTACAGTTTATCATTTTGTGGCCCTTCTTCTCACACAAGTGGCAGGTAATTGATCAATAGTTAGATTCTCAGAGAGAGGCAAGTGCCATTGGTTGAGTATTATGCTCTTTTTCCTGTTTATCAATTCTATTTCTTAAATATTTCAATTCTTTTCAATTGTTTCCATAAAATCATTAGTCTATTCCTCTTTTTCTTTGTTGCCTTTTGAAACACAAACAATAGTTTTTCTCAATTCATCAAGATCCATCTCAGGCCACATCGGCAATGAGTTCTAAAATAACCCCTGATTACTTTGCAAGAATTATTGACAAAATGTCTTCTAATTTGCTTTTGCAATTTTCTTTAGAAAGATCAAAGTCTAGATATTGACCCCCCAAATCAATGAGCATATCCATGAATCTGGAGGGTGTTTCATTATCTTTTTTGCTTAAGTTTTTCAAATTCTGTCCATTTATCTGTGTTTTCAGAGTACTCTCTCATTGCAGTTAGAATGACCTCCCTACAACAATATAATTATAAATAATCTTCAGATTTGTTATAGTTTCATCTGGTATCATGCAATAGCCAGTGTGCTGCATCCCCCCCCAGACTTTATTAATATGAGAAATTATTTTTTCTCACATTCTGTTAGAAAAGCCTGGAGTAGATTTTCAACTTCTTTTTAAGACAGATTATACTGAAAAAAATATTTCAGCCATCTTTTTCATTACCACAAAGGGATTTTCCTATGGGGGTACATTTTGTGTCAATTCATTTATGTCTTGGGGAGTAAAAGGTATACAATGTCTTAGGGTCACCATTGTACCAATCTCCATTGCATTCTATTTTGGGCACTTCCCTTAAGGGGAAAGGAAATTGGATAAGGGTGAGTCAATTTGGGGAGGAACAGTTTTGTTAGAAGGATGAGATTTCCTCAGGGCTGGCATTGGTTGTGGGGTGGGAGAAGGAACAGAAGAATATGAGTCATAAGGAGAAGGATCAGGGGAGGTAAGTTCAGGCAAGGGTTGCAGAGCATGATAGAGGTAGTTCTGCAGCTGAGATATAGGAGAGGGGTCTTCCATCTTCATTTTGGGGGAAGGGTTTTCCTCACTTAGTGGTTCATGAACAGGCTTATAAAAATCAGACCTGTTTTGGATGGAATTGCTATTTGACATTTGACCATGTAAGAATATTTGAAGTTGTCCAATTGGTTTCATGTGTCCACCTGCAATTCAGCTTTAATTTTTCATGTGGTAGCATTTCTTGTCACAATATTAAGGAATAGAAAAATAAAATTACCTAAGAACATAAGGAATATGAGGCATTCTGAAACCTTTAAGGTTCCTAATTTTCCAAAGCCAGAAAACTTTCATGTAGAGTAGCATCCATTTTTGGAAATTATACATTTTAAATAATAATAATAATAATAATAATAAAAATAAAATATAATAAAAATAAAGAAATAAAAATGGAAATTATATATATTTAATGAATAATATTAGTTATTTATTAAATTGCTTATAATCCTGGATTGAGTCAGTAGATTGAGCTACTGGCTAGAGGTTAAAGTCAAGGTGTGAAAATTAAAGGTAAGGATGTGGTCCCCTTAAGCATGTCACACCTTGATTTGATTAATTCCTTGTTTGAAGGTTGGGAGAGGATTAACTCCTTTTGTTGTAGACTAAGTATAAGCTGCTAACTTTTCCCTCAGGGTGAAAACACCAGAACAACCAAGTGTTTCCAGGAAGCAGCTTCCAGGCCACTTTTTGGAGTTGCCCACATGTCAAAAGGGTTTTTAGAAATTATTTTTTTTACCTTATTTGGTCTGTGAAAGTCTTTTAGGGTAAAGAGGACAAATTTTGTGTTGTAGTTTTTGTTACTTTAACACTATGCTTCCTAATTGAATTCTCTAGGTTTTACTTCTCACTTAAATTAATTCTAGAGACAGTGGGGTTTGGAAAAAAGAAATATTTTTAGGGGTAAAAAAGGTAAAACTTTGTTAATTTTAGCTTAATAATCATGCTCTCTATTAAAAAATTAACTGTAGTTTTATTTTGTTTAGGTTTGTTTTCTTGGAGATTTTAGGCTGAGAGATGAAATTCTGTTTGGGCAGAGAAGGATTACTTTCTGTCTTTAGAGGGAGTTAAAGCTTTTCCCAGGTTTTTGCCCTCACAGCTAATTAAGAAACAAGACAACATAACTAAAAGATAGGATCTTTCCCAGGTGAAAAACCTGAGGGTCTGCTAATTGGGTTGTTTTGTGAAAGAGGGCGAGGTTGGGAACAGTTTTCCCAGGTGAGACCTCAGGGTTCAGCCACTAAAATAAAAAAAAAAAACAGCTGTGCTATATTTATTTTTAAGGGGAAAAAGAAAAAAAATGAACTTACCTCTCACAGCTATGAAATGTAGACTCAAACAAGCTATTAAAAGCTGACTTAGAGATAGTTATAAAAGTAAAGGAAAAGTTAAGAAAAGTAGAAAGATTGAGGGTATTTCATCACAACCAAAGTGGTCAGCCAAACAAAATGTAAGGGGGAAAAGAAGTTAATTTTAAAAGGGTTGGGCTGGATTATTTAAGAGTGTGGTCACCAGGAATTTAATCTATTCCAAAGAGATTTATTTACAATTTATTTACAAAATGTAGAAAGAGTGAAATACGAAAATCATAGGATAAGATAAGTTTCTCCTTGCATTAGTTTTTTCAGAAAATCCAGTAAAGAGTCAATTTTTCATTCACTGTGTGTCAGTTCAAAGGAAGAGATGTTAGAACAGTCTCACCAGGAACAGGGTCTCAGGTCCAGCCTCCACTCGAAAGAATGAAGAATTGTCTCCAGTCTCCACTTCCAAAGAATGAAGAACTGTCAGTTCAAACATCATTGTTTGTTGTTGTAACTCCCTTTTAAAGACATTTTCCCTTTCATCACTTCCTGTGTCTTACCCTAATTCTACATCTACCAATCACAGTTGAAGCTTTGCTTTAAGATTGCCCAGGGGCAGTATGATTAATTCTGATTTGTCACCCACTATTGCAAATGTGGGTCATGGACCTCCCACTCCATGATTAAGTGGGATGTTTACACCTTTGGTGATTAGATCTAAAAATAGACAGATCTCCATATTCAACTTTTAAGTAGGGTATTTACACTTTTGGTGATTAATTAATGGAACTTAATTCAAATTCTGCTTCCCTATTCCCTTTATGAGACATGTCTTTTATTTCCCTGTATAATGGGATAGTGCATCTGAGAGAAGATTATGAGCTTTATTGCATCCCCACATAGTAAAAAGCATTGTAGAGGGAAATAAGTCTGCAGTGAGGATGACATAAAACAAACAAAAAAGTAAGTAGTTCCAAGAGTGTTTAGTGGGGACAGGAAATATAGAGGGAATACGTTTTACCTTGATGTCCAAAGAGTCAAAATTGTATCAGATTGAAAATGCATTTTTGAGATAACGGAAGGTATAAGTAGGAAGCAAGATATTAGTAAGGGTTTCTGGTACAAAAGAATCAACCATAAAGACATAGTCAAGGACATACAGAATAAGAAAAGGGGGTAGGACATTCATTTGAGAAAGAAAAAAAAAGCAGATTTGGTGCTAGATTGACATTCACTAAAATAATGTTCTTCATTAAAGAGTCAGAGGAAGACTTTGGGGATATAACATAGATCAGTTATACAAGAACTGTGAAAGAATATAGGAAATAAAATTCATTTCATAATCTGCATTGCTAGGGTATTTTCCATATCTATTAAATAATGGAATCATTAAGATATCAATTGTATTTTTCCAGGAATCTCTAATTCTCCCTCTTCTAGGACATTACCATCTGGGCATGTCAGGGGAAAAAACAGCTTAGTACATTTTCTTAACAAAAATACAAATTATATAATTTCAAAATGATTTTGTGCTAGAAATGTGTTGTTTATACTATAACATGAAGGAAGTCACTGATTGTTAATGGCATCAGTATGATTTATGAAAATTTTAGGAATCTTTGTGGACTTCTTTGCAATCTTGGACTTGGAAGGAAAGAAGCTCAGCGATTTTATGAATTATTATAGGCAATATTTTTATGTAGTTTTATATATACTAGCTCACTTATTCCTTAAAAACTCTTGCTGGGCACATTGCTACCTTTTAGCACATAAGGAAGTGAAACAGAGAGACTCAGTTTCTATTTCCTGATATCCTCATTGGTCAGTATTAGAGGGAAGATTCAAAGCCAGATCTTTACTGACCCCCAGCTCTAGTCACTTCATTAAAGTACCTTGCCTATTCAGTAAAGCTTTGATTTTTCATTGCAAGTTAATTTCACATGGTATGGAAAGTATGCTTAGATTATCAGGCTAACTGAATTAACTGTTGGCAGATAAACAGAGAGTTTCTTACTGCTAAGAGATTTTCAGGACTTTCAATATTATATTAATGGATCACAGATTGCTCAAAGTCTAAATTAGCATGTTGTAAACCTTAAAATTTCTTAGACTTATAAATGTTGGAAATTTCACCATTGGGAAATTTCATACTTGAAAAATTTCCTATTGATAGTGGGTCTTGGGTATTGGAATGTGAACCCCATTGGCATGGGAGTTTCCTCCTCCTCCCTTCTTAAGATTACTTTAGGACAGAAACCTTTTGCTGAACAATGGAAAGGGCTTTGACCTATGCTTAAGCACAGAACAGGAATTTCTTTGAGTCATGATTGATTTTAGAATTGATACAATAGAGATACTTGGAATGACGGAACCAGGTCTTGGAAAATACAATTTCCACCCCACTCAGTCCTAACAGGATTTAGGAAGGGCTGCAGCATAGATCAAAATTTAATTATTCCAATCTCTACCCTACTCAGGGTAACAGGATTTAGGAAGGGCTGTAGCAAAAGATCAAGATTTAATTATTTGAGAATATGACCTTCAACATACATGTGCAAAGCCACAGACCTCTGGGCGGTCCTGGGTTAAGCTAGAGCCACCATTGGCACAGGGAAAATGATGGACAGTGATTGGTAGATGTGAGAACTGAGGGGAGGGAACTTGGATGGTTTCCTTAAAGATAGAGGGGTTGGAGAGGTTTTGCTCTGAGTGGTTGGAGAGGTGCTCTGAGAAGCTTGCTCTGAAGGAAGCTGGAGGTGGAGGCCCTTGAGACTGTTTCTCCATTTTGGTCACGTGAGTAATAGGGACTGATCTCTTTTCTTTGCCTCAGCTATCTAAGGGCTTGGGCCTTTTGGCCCAGCCTAAACAGAAGGGGTATTTAAGCCCTATTCCCTTCTCCTCCCCCCCCCTCTCTCTCTCTAATTCCTTTCTTCTTCCTGTTTGAAATTAAACTCTATAAAAGGTTGACAGCTGACTTGAGTTTTCATTTAGGAATTACATAGCTGAATTCCTTGGCGACCTTAAATTAATATATATCAGTCTTTTAAAGTGATTTCCTTGTCACAATGTTGGACCTATATAGCAAGGTGAACAAATCAGATCTTCTTTCACCAAAATAGGAAGAATCAGTCCATTTTGTCCACATTAACCCTGAAAGTGTAGTGGTATTTGAATTCTACTCAGTTTCAATCTAAGGAAGTGTTTTATTGCTTGAGTGAACACTGCAACAAACTACCAGCACCAACAATAATAGTAAGTTATTTCCTCCCCATATACTGCAAACTTTCTGGTTACAGAATTCCTGAATGCATTCCCTAATGTATAATTACAAGTACTCTTGCAAATATCAACTCCTGGGTGATGAGAAGCTGAAGATGAATTTTCCAGTCTTGGAAAAATTTTGAGGTTCTACTCATTTTGTAATTGCTTCCTGTGCAGAACTCAAGCCATCTGTAGATTCCACTGGTGTACCTGAAAGGTATGCAGTGGGTATCCAGCAAATTCTTTTTCACCACTGACAATACTGCTTTCTTCCCCTTAGGAAGTGGAACAATAGTAATGTCCTCTTATGAGGAAAAGGGCAACATGGTAGGACATTCTTTTAACATGTGTATACTGGGGGGATAAGCAAGGAATTGGGAAGAGAGAATGATAGAGGCAATAAATGCCTTTTAAACAAATGCAATACCTATGAAAAGTAAATTCAACATAATTTCTAGGAGGTACTAGAAGTTAGGATAATTAAGGAAGATTTCATTTAGGAGGTGATATTTTAGCTGAGCCTTGAAAGAAGCTGGGGACTCCAAAAGCCAGAGATGAACAAAGAGGACTCCAGTGATGCAAGGAAAGGAGATAGGATATTGAATATCTTTCTGGAATTTTTAATAGAAAGGGAGCAATACTGTCAATAATAATAATATAATAGGATCTGGCTCATATACTACATGGCTCAGATGTTAGATGTCTTCCTATCTTGAGGAGATCAGGAACCTGCTTCTGGAAAAATTTGGATGATAAAAGATTGTAGACCTTTGGAAATACTAGGGAACATGAGGCATTCTATGATTGTTTTGCTCTGGTAACTACATAGTTACTAGAAGCCTTTTTTGTTTGCCTGAATATAGCTGGAAGTAAGGGCTTTTGTAAAAAGGCCTGAGTCATTCTTGGACTAATTTATTTGGCTATTTATTATTCAATTGAAATTTGAGGGATTTTAGGACTCCTATATACAATAACTCCTGGGGAAAATAAAAACTTTAAGGTGAAAGGCCTGAGTCCTTCTCCTCTTTGAGGATATGAAACTTCTTGAATATAAATATAAATTCTTTGTGTGCCTTGGCATTTGTTACTTCCCCTTTTAGGTGAAGGAATTGGGTCCTAAGGGATGCTGAGTATTTTGAATGGTTACTAGGGTATTCTTATATCTTGGGATTTCAGAATCCTCATTATTGTAGCCAGGTAGGCAAAGGTACCTAGAGGAGAAAGGGGTTTGGTACCAC
The DNA here is from genome assembly GCF_027887165.1 of Monodelphis domestica. Taxonomy (NCBI): domain Eukaryota; kingdom Metazoa; phylum Chordata; class Mammalia; order Didelphimorphia; family Didelphidae; genus Monodelphis; species Monodelphis domestica. The sequence continues at coordinate 654,634,311 of NC_077227.1, read as the reverse complement.
ATGTGATAAATGAGATAAGGAACCACCTAGCAATCATGGCACATATGAGCACAAAATGGGTGTGGTCAATGGTATGTAAAAATTAAAACTTTTCCTCAGGTATTTTTTTGGGGGGCTGTATAATTATTCCTGGAATATATTTAAAGTAAACATCCCTTTCTCAACTCTAACCAAGATAACTGGTTAAATGAACCCATGGTGCTAGTCATTGGCATTGGGGAAAGCACAGTTAGTGGGGTCTTAAGCCAATTACATTAGACTGTGAGGTCCTTAAAGGCAGGGACTATTTTTGCTTTTCTTTAGATTCTGAGCATTTAGCACAGTTCCTAGATCATAGTAAGCACTTATCAAAGTTTGTAGACTTTTTGAATTGTTGGCAGTAGATTAACGACCTGCTCACACTATAAGGATACCCTAGGAGCTTAGGCAAGGACTGTCTCTGGGAAAGTGAGCCAGAACACACTTATATGAAAAAAACATTATGAATGGATTTAAATGCTAAACAGGTTGATTATGCTTTATCATAGAAGCATTATGGAGCCATTGAGGTATTTTGACCAGGGGAGTAACATGACTAAATATATGCTTTAGGAAAATAATTTTGGCAAGTATGTGGAGGATAGAAAGTCTCTTTATGTCACTTTTCTCAGTTTTTTTTTCATTTATAAGAAGAAAAAGATGGACTAGAAGTTGTCTAAGGTATCTCAAGTTCCAAACTGTATAATTTTTTGGGTGGGGAATCCTCCCTATTTAATGGATTCAGATATACCTTTAACTTTAAGTTTGTTTCGTTTAGTGCTTAACATAGTCTCTTTTGTATATATGTATACACACGTATGTATATATCCATATTGCTAAGATGTGTGCATAACCATTTTACTACTATGTAATATAATCTGTATTTTTGGTTATTGTCCTTCATATTGAAAAAGGAACAAAATTACATCACTAAGTGACATATTTTGACTCATGCATACATTTTATTTAAGTGAGGCAGAGTGGCACAAAGTCATCAGTCTTACTTTTTCTTCAAGTCATCACAGTCCAGGGGGCAAGACAAAAGCCAAGATTATTGGTAATAACTCAAGATGTAGTGAATTATCTTGGGTTTTTTGATATCTAATGAAGCTCTAAGTACTCTGCATTGCCTGCTTCTCCTGCCTTCATGAATCCTGGAATGAATTATTCTTATCCATTCTGCTAGGGGTAGTCTTTATGTGACAGAGGTAGCCATCCTAACTCACTGATGGGTTTGAGGCCTGATAGTCAGCATCAAACTAGTTTAGTCCATCTACCAAGATGATTTACCATTGTGTGGGCATTGTTCATGTTATAGCTTCTTAGAGCCACAGGAAAAAGCTACATGGCAAGTCAACACTAAAGGAGGAAAATAGTCATAAAAAGGTGTGGCAAGCCCTTACACAGGAATCACTAGTCTTTCCTAAACATCCCAATACCTGTATAATTGAAAATCCGTTACTCTAAAAAAGAACTACATTTCCCAGGAACCCATGACTTCCTGCCATTATGTACTTCCTGTAGACAGGGAATAAATATTGAGTGGGTGGTCCTGTCCCTCTCTCTTTGGCATGATGACATTGAGCTTGGTGGCAGTGATAAGTGAAACACAGTGAGCTGATCAGCCATTGGAATGTAGTCTTTCTTTTGTATCCTCTTTATTCCTTGATTTCAAATGATTGTCACAGACAGGATCCAGCCTCACTCGCGACTCCAGGGGTTCCTGACAGGTCAGAATGATCAGTCAAAAAATAACAAATGGAAGACAGCTTAATCATTATGGCCATGGGACTGCTTTGCATCTGATAGGTGCTCACCATCCCCAGTCCTGGTGTTTATTTTTATACCCATTTTCTTGGCACATAGATACATTATCCAACATACATGTCCAAAGAGAGATAATTGGAAAAGTGATACATTAACTTTTTTTAAACATTATTTTATTTGGTCATTTCCAAACATTATTCACTGGAAACAAAGATCATTTTCTTTTCCTCCCCGCTCCCCCCCTCCCACCACCTTTCCCTCTCCCATAGCTGATGCACGATTCCACATGTATTCTTCACTCGAACCCATTTCCCTGTTGTTGGTATTTGCATTAGAGTGTTCATTTGGAGTCTCTCCTCAGTCATATCCCCTCAACCCCTGTAGTCAAGTAGTTGCTTTTCATCAGTGTTTTTACTCCCACAGTTTATCCTCTGCTTGTGGATAGTGTTTTTTAGATCCCTGCAGATTGTTCAGGGACATTGCATTGCCACTAATGGAGAAGTCCATCACTTTCGATAGTACCACAATGTATCAGTCTCTGTGTACAATGTTTTCCTGGTTCTGCTCCTTTCGCTCTGCAGCACTTCCTGGAGGTTGTTCCAGTCTCCATGGAATTCCTCCACTTTATTATTCCTTTTAGCACAATAGTATTCCATCACCAACATATACCACAATTTGTTCAGCCATTCCCCAATTGATGGGCATCCCCTCATTTTCCAATTTTTGGCCACCACAAAGAGTGCAGCTATGAATATTCTTGTACAAGTCTTTTTCCTTGTTGTCTCTTTGGGGTACAAACCCAGCAGTGCTATAGCTGGATCAAAGGGCAGACAGTCTTTTATCACCCTTTGGGCATAGTTCCAAATTGCCCTCCAGAATGGCTGGATCAATTCACAACTCCACCAGCAATGAATTAGTGTCCCCACTTTGCCACATCCCCTCCAGCATTCATTACTTTCCATAGCTGGCATGTGATACATTAACTTTTAACAAATCACTTGATCAACATTCTATATTCTTGTAAATAAGATTATAGATTCTTGACAGCATAAAGATTTCATATAAGATAAATGATTTTGTAACAGGTGGCTTAATTTTCTCATTACCTTGTGAAAAGTTTTTGAACTTACAATCAAGGAAATTTACTTATTACTTTTAATAAAATGGGATAATTAATGAACAGTTCTTAAAAGACAATTCAACAATCTTACCATTGAGATTGAAGGATACTAGGAACACAATTCAAATTTTATATTAGACTGGTCATTTCTCAGGGTTTTGTAGGGAGTTTCCCACTGGCGAGTTACTGGTTTGTGAAGTTTAGTCACTGAGGCATATTGAAACTTGGTGTACCTGTAGTGTACCTGTACATTTTGTATGGGCCTTTATAATTGATTTATGTGTTGACTTCATGAGAATAGGTTTCTGTGAGTGTGAAAGTTTTGGGCTTGGCCTATAGCTGCGGTTTTATTGGGAATTATGTACTTAAGTAAAAGTTAACCCATGATAGTCTTTTGGGATAGGGTTTGAAGGTCTGAACTTTTGGTGATGTTTTAGAGAATTAGGGTACAGGTATTTTGTTCTTGCATTATTCCTTCTGAGACTAGGGTGAATAATAATCATGTCAATTCCATAGGTAAGGGATATTGATGAGAGAGGTCATGTAAGGGGGACTGAGTGGGCAATCACATCTTGCAAAGGGCTACTCTGTGGCCTCCTTAGCTACCATGCATGACTCTGTCAAGGCATAGTGGCCTGATGGCTCCCAGCAAATGATCATTAATAAATCCCTTAAAATGTATAATTTTTATTATTGAGGTTTAATTTTAATTTTTACATACCCTAATAGTGTTAAATAAGAACTATATATATATATATATGTGTGTGTGTGTGTGTGTGTGTGTGTACATATGTACATGTGTATGCACACAAATATCTGCTATATTATATATCTAATAATTATATGTTAATTAAAAAAGAAATTTGATACTAATAGAACAAAATTCATCTACTTGATTCTATTGTTACTAGGGCTTGAAGAAGCAAAGATTTGGCTTAATTTTGCTCTTTTTCATATATATGACCAGGAATTATACAAAAGAAAAGTTTTAGAGATTGGATAGGGATATATTTGAGAAAGGTCTTATAAAATATTTTTTAATCATAGCACCTTACATTTGCAAAGCACTATACATTTTTTATAAAACCAGTCTACATATATTATTTCATCAATCCTTCCAATGAGTCTTTGATATGGGCAATATTATATGGGACCTTATTTTTACTTTTTTGATTCCTAGTCTGGTATTCATTTCATAACAGGACATTGCCATCACAATATTTCAAGTGCTTTGAAATACATTTGTTGCTATAAATCCCCTATATTTATGACTGAAAATATTAAGTATCTACTCTATTATTTGTACTTTTCTCTGGTTATTGCTATTTTTATTCTAAAACTACAATATTACATAATAACTTTAGCTATATTATCTTTCATCTCTTTTGTGATCCTTAAACATTTTGAATAACACAGGTTTAATATATTCTTTAATTTTTCTATGCAATGGTTTCTTATATCTAGACTCCATTTTGAATTTTAATTGTATAAGGTAAGATGCTGATCTAAATCTATTTTTTCACTAGATACACATATTTTTTCAGCAATTTTTGTTTAGTCTGATTGAAGAATGATGATTTGAATTCACACATTTCATGAGAATTTCAATGTTGGTAACAAATAGTATATAAAATTTGGCAAATTTAGCATACCACATAAAGAAATCATACCAGCTACACTTTGAATCTGTGACCTAATTGAAAATACATATATACCACTGCTTACAATAAAAATTTACAAATTATCTGCCCTAAATAATTCATCTCATCTATTACATTTCTACAAGTGATTTAACTTGATGTTTTCTCCTATCTCAATGACAAGAAGGTTTTTTGTGTGAAATTCTAGGAAACATTTTAGAAAGGACATTAATTTGGAGATCATACAAGTATAAGTATTTCTATGATTAGCAGAGTATTGACATGTTCATGTATATATGAATCCAAATTTTTCATATAATATAAGTCTAGGAGTTTCTGTGCTATTGTTGAAACTGGTTTGGAAGGTTCCATTTTTTGTTCCTTTTTCTATTTTATCTTAATTATTACTTTTCTTTTTACAGATTACATGTTGATATAATTTTTAATAATAATTTTCTGGTATTTTGAAATCTGTGTTCTCTCCATCCTTCCTATCTTCTTCATTCTCTAAGAATTTAGGTAATATGATATAGGCTGTACCTATATTATTATCATGCAATATGTATTTCCACACTTATCATGTTGTGAGTCATGACACATTTTTTGACTTCATCTTTTTATGGCAGTATATATCTACATCAAGAGTCCCCTTTATTTGGCATGGAACTACTTTGCATTTTGCTCTGTCTCTCTTGATGAGATATAAAGTGTCCTCTAATATTCCCAGAGACTCTTACTTATCATGTAGAAAGTAATTTTTGATTAGGCTGAATATTTAATTGAGAATATTTCTTTGGTTAGGAAACAAAAAAGTAATTTTGTTAATACTGTTTACCATATTGCTGTTACTTTTGAATGATTTATATTGTAAACAACTCAACAGGAGACTCTTTTTGATAAATTTTCATAAGTTCATTCATGCCATATTTAAAATAAAATTTTGGTAATATGCCACTTAAAAGCAAACATTTTAAATGAAAACTTTGAAGGATAACTTGGAAAAATTAAAAAATATATACTTTATTATTCATAATTGTTTGAATAATAATGATAATGTAGGGACAAGTGAGACCCATTCTATGATGCCTTACCTTCTTTTATTTAATACATGCTCTTGGACTTATTCTGTAGGGAACTACAAGCTCCTGGAAGGCAGGGAATTTGTAATTTCTTCTTCTATGTGTCCCCAGAGTCTACCATAATACCTCACAAATAATAGATATATAATAAATATTTGATGATTTGAAAAAATCAAACATCAAGTAAATAGGAACCACAAGATCAAAGGCAAAATAATGCCATTGATACATTGAAAATTAGTTTTAATTTAGGAAATATAAAAGTCCATCTCATATAAGTAAAATTCATTACCCACTGACCCATTACATTCTACAACAATGTCCTTTCATATTGATATAACAGTCGAAAAATAGCTTTAGATGAAGAGTTCATGCAAACAACTGGCTTTTTCAATCTATATTGCTTTCAGTAACAAATACTAAGAGATCTATAGGAATTTCAGTGTTTTATGGATAAAATGTAAAACATAATCATTATCAAACTTTCCTATAGGAGGAAATATGAGTAATCAAAATAAATTAAGTAAGATGTCAATCTAATTACTGATTATATTGCTTTCTTAATGAATTAAAATACATTTACTTCCTTTACCTATACCAGGTAAGATTTTTTTGACTGGCTAATCCCACATTGTCATCTAGTCAGAACCTTAGCCAGAGGCACTTCAGCAAACTGAGGATTATGCTATGTCTTAGCAGTAAAGCAAAGGATATCATGAAGTTATTTGCATCTGAGTTGTACTGGGCCATTATTGTCTGTATACAGAGACAGCACATAACAGGAAATTAATAAGAAATAAAAGTGGATTTTATAGCTAGGAGTTACAGACAAACTACTTCACATTTCCTTTTTATGGAAAATAATTCAGAGATGGGAGAAATGTGTGATTAAATTGTCAATATCTCCAAGAGACTTCTCTTATGTGGTCATGTCTCATTGTGTCTCCTGTGAAAAGGGAATCCTTTATTCCCTTTGCCTATTTGAGTTAACACACCTTTTTATTGAATCAACACAAGCTTGAACTAGGTGGAAGAGCTGCAAACCACTTAGTGAATTTGCACGCTACTAGTGCTAGGTGAGAAGACAGCAAGATAAACTCAATCAGTTAGAAACTTAAGAATTCACCAGAAAGTTCACATCCTCAGAAACTGTGAACCCCCCTGGGGCAGTGCCAGACAATTTGGAAGCTGTGATTGTCCCCAGTGAAGAGGGGAGGAGACAAGAAGGCACTATAAAAAGTCCTGAATATCTGAGGTTATGAGAGTGGACTAGAAGAAGAGAGTCTCTCCAAGAAGGAAGTTGGCTTTCAAGAAGAAGGTCAGCTCAAATAAGGAAGTCAGCCTTAGGAGTCATCTTCATCTCAAGTCATTGTATTGACCTGCCTCTTGAAGGGAACTTGGGTGAGTGGATAGCTGGTTTTCCCTTCCTGTCTTCTGGAGATAGTTTAATTCTGATTGAAAGTTAACAAGTCCTGGCTGAGCCAAGCACTGGAACAATATTTAGTTAGGTTAATGTCTTCTCTACCCTTTTTTATTTCTCCATTTTCACTCTTTTCACCTCTTTTATAAATTAAAGATTTATAATTTTCATATATTTAGCCAAACCATTAATTTTAACACTTATATTCATCAAACATAATGTTCACCAGAAATGTGGCCAAAAGAGAATTTGCATCTGTATTTCCACTCTTCTAGTATATCTTTTATGCTATGGCTATGCTTGAGAATTCCCAAATGGATACAAGACAGTCTTCTGGTATTAGTAAAAGGATAAAATTTTCCTGAGAAAGCTTAGGACACCATCTCTGATAAAGTATCTGCTTGAGCCATTATTCAATCAAGTTCACTGAAAATTTGACAGACTTGAAGATATTACAGAATATTTGTCAAAGAAATCATACTTTGCCAGAACTATCTATATTACTTAAAATCACACTTATGTATTTTTTTTCATTTCTCAAGAGAACATGTTAGGAGAACTTGTCTGTCTCCTACTGAGTAATATTTGAAGAAAACTATTTAATCTACATCCTTAGAAGAAAGCAGATCAATGTGTGTATGCAAAGTTCCGTGGATGTGAAATCTGGAAGACCTGGATTCAATATCTGTCTCAGAAATATTACTTATGTGAACTTAGATAAAACACTTTAACTTTTCTGTGCCTCAGTTTACTTGTTGGTATAATGGGGGATTGAACTCAATGACTTCTAGTATATCTTTACTCTCTGGGTCTATAAGGGTATATTTCAATGTTTTTGAAAAGATTAAAGTCATTATGGAAAATTCAAAGTGTAGGGAAGGGTCCATAGGCAGTAAGTAGGTAACATAGTCAAGGAACCTTCCAAGATATGTTTGGCAATGTGTTTTGGAGTAAATGACTCCTTTTTATACAGAGGAATTTGAAATAATGTTTGAAAATTCTATAATTTTTTCATTGTAGATTTAAGTGAGTACATCTTATTCTTTTCTTTCATATATTTGATGCTGTGCAAATTCAAAGTGTTTACCTAAAATTAGATGTTCAAAGAACAACTTTAAACCATAATGCCAATAGCATCGCTAATGACCTAAGTCTTCAAGTCATAACTATGATAAAATTACAGATGGAAAGAAGTAGTGGAACATTAACATTGAAGTGGAATCTCCTAGGTAGTTTCCACCACCCCCACCTCAGAGAGTAAATATCACACAATCATTTTGCAATTTTGACTTTAAGCAAAATTTTGTTAATGAACAGGTAAAATGGAAAGACACACAAAAGGAAAGAGACAGAGTCTTAAAAGAACATCCAAGATTATTTGTGTAGCCTGGAAATATTTGCTATATTGCCTACACAACAAAAAGTCTATAAACTAGTAAAAGGAAAAATGAAGATTTTCCATCAAAATAACCAGATTTTTTTAAGGAAATAAAAATATTTCTTAATAACTGTTTTACCATTTATCTGGAAAGAAGAGAAACTTATTAACTGATTTCTTGTCAATTATATCCCAAGTGAGTTATTATATATAATCCATTGTTAGTTTCTAGTATTATAATGAAAACACTTCATGGGTGGTAGGTATCAGAATGTATGCATCATGATTTTACCTACCCCAAAAAGGAAGTATATGCAAGTGAGATACCCATAATATTTAATCAGATCTTAAAAAGAGCATTTCTTAAGCATTAATAATATATAAGGTTCATTCCAGACACTGGGGAAACAAAGGAAAAATGAAAACTAATTCCTTCCTTCATGATACTTATGTTCTATCTTAAAGCTATAGGTTTTAACAATTCTACTGCAGAGGTTAAGAAAAAAAAATCACAGTGAGGCTAATGGAATCCATTTGTCACTGAGTCTTTTACTTAATTTGACAAATTCATTTTATATTCTTGAACTATCTAGATTTATCAAGCAAGATTTAGGGAACATAACTGAATTAGTTGTTTAAAAAATTTAGTTTTCTCAAATTCCTGCCTTTTTCTCTGAGTCTTTGCCAAAAGTGAATCATCAAAGAATCTATCTTTTTTCCCTTTAAATTCAACTGTGACTTAGCTGAAAAAAATCAGGGATTAAAGATAATTTTGAACCATTTTAGTTTTTTTTTTCTTTTTCAAATTTTGCTTGCTTTTCTTGTAAAGCTATATAAAGTCAATCCCTTTCAGAAATGATCGGGATTGTAGCACCATTGAGACACATTTAACAGGAATAGTGATGTCTAAAAGACATAATTATAATTGCAGCAGAAATTCAATGAAGAAAAATGATTTTGGCATCTGATTTATTCTACTCCTCAATTAATTGGTTTCTTTTGCTAAGTTCAATTTTGAGTGACCCAAATTAAACCAAAGTCTGAACTAATGTTTCCATTTTTCCCTTCTCTTTTTTCCTCAGTCTATTACCTTAATTAACAATATAGTGAGGGTTATATGGAAAAGGGAAATACGAAGTAAGTTAAATAACTACCATTATATGTGAATTAAATATATTGTTCTTTCAGTAATTTTTCTATTCCAACACTGGCTTCCTCCAGATACCAATTCCTGCCTCCTGTTTCATTAGGGGAAACAAAATTTTACAAAATAGTTGGGAAACATTTTAGGGACAAAAACATTATAAATTCCTAATAGTTATGTTGCATCTCATAGGAAGATGGTCAATTCACATGGTAAACTCATAAGAGAGGACATACAAAATTCTCAGTGCATGTATGATTATTTGATGTCTCATTTATTTTAGCAATTGAAATTATAAAATACTATACTTTTCCTGAAAATACAATGACCTCATAGGATTTTGAGATCAACTTCCATGTAAAAAGAATTAATAAGGAAAACACATTTAACAACAAAATGAGTCTCTCTTTGGAGGCATCTTCTCTATTACTTCACACATATATATCTTACTATCATTTTCACAATTTTATCTATATTATGTAGAGAAAATGTTTATATTAATAAGGGAATATGAATAGAGTTTAAAATTATCCTTTAAAATTAAGAATCCTCTTTCAGCAATAGAAGGCTTAAAAGGGGAAATATTCTAATGTTTAGGGGAAAATAAAATTGTAGAATTATTTTAAGTATGAAAATATGCCTAGCTGTAAGGGAAAGTTTGACAGTAACCTTAAGAAAATAAATACTTTTTTAAAAAGTAAAATGAAATATTCAATTATAAGGATTAGATGACAAAATGGAATTTCCATTATTTCTTCAATATTCCATTCATACCACCTGGAAATTACTTGAAGGAAATTAATTCTGTTACTATTAGATATTAGAGTGTTGAACTATATAGATCTCTTCACTGGATCTTCATCATAAGACAAATTGATAATTTTCCTACTGTGAACAATGAATTTAGGAATCATCCTTTGGGTATCAAATAAAACTTCCTGGGGAAATTCCTGTACATTTCTGGGAGGATCAATTGATTTTGTCACCTAACACATAAGTTCAGACTGCTCTTATGCCACTTCAGAGGGAACATTTCAGAAGGCACTTCAATGCCCAGAGAGAAAATCAATCATAACTAGGCTACAAGTTTATACAATAATTCCTTGAACAATTTGTCATAATCTAAGTAACCAAAAAATACTTTAGACCCATAATCATTGTTATTATCTTAGTAAAAAGAAATGTATTCAAAATATTGTATTCTTGATAGGTAGCATGGTATACACAGGAAAAAAATCATGGACTTGAAAACATGAGACATATTTTAAATTTTATTTCTATATATGCTTGTGACTCTAGAAAATCACTTGATATTTTTTAATGGGCAAAATAAATAGCATATGTGTTCCCTTAGAATTGTTTTTAGGATGAATAGAGAAAATGTATGCAAACAGTTTTGGAAGCCTTAAGCATTACTTTGTAACTATTTTCATTATTAATATTAACTATTATAATTGCAAGAATTTTCTGACTGACACATTACAAACTAAAATATGGATCTAAAATTGTTTTAGTTCAAATAGCATTTGCTTATGAAAAATGGCCCATAACTTCTTCCAGTCTATTCTAAGCAAAATCTCATGTCCTTCTTTTGCTATGTACCTATGAATCAGAGAGCATTAAGATGTCAAAGTTTAAGGCAGATAGAGTATAGGCAGACAAAGTGAAGGTATATAGATACATAATAAGCATATAGTTAATAGAGGCAGGTAAATAAGATAAATAACAATTATAATGATTACGATATTGATATAGAGATATAGATACATAGATATATAGAAAATGGATAGGAGAGTTATCCAGTGTTTCTTTTGTTCTAGGCAATATACTAAGTGTTGTGGATACAAATACAAGCAAACATGACAGTTCTTATGGTCAAGAAATTTATATTATAAAAGAGGAAGAAGTACATAAAAGAAAAGATGGATAACTGGGAAAGTATGCAAGGCTATCATGTAGAAAGTAGAGGAAAAAATCTTGAATGAGTAGAGCTGGGAAATAAGTGAACTGAGGCTTCTGAAATAGGGACATAAAACTAGGCAGTCACTAATCAGAAAAGAGAAAAAGTACATGGGCATTCCCAAATCTTTTTCAGCTGCCCACAAAAAAAAAATAAAATAAATGATCAAAAAAAGGATTGCATTGGATGGATCTGTCCAGGGAGTGTTTATGGGGAAAACATAGATGAATATAACAGTATAAAAATACCTAGTGAAGTTATTATCAATTCATGTGGGGGAGTACCTACTCATGAGATTATGGATCTATTGAAGTAGTGATGGATATTAATCTATCAAGTTGGCTTTATCTTTCTGTGATTCAAAGGAATTTCTAGTAAATTAAATTTTATTCAATGCTTTTAACAATTATTTTAAAGAAAATATATAGTTTGGGGCTCTGCTTTATCTTGACAGAAAAAATAATAGTCCTTTTATTTTTCTAATACCTAAGAAAACCTTCTTATTAAAAGGATTAATGAGTAGTAAAAAGAAAAACCCACTGGATTTAGAGTCAGAAGATATGTTAGACTCTTTGCCCTACCACAAAGTCACATGTCTTTGGGTAAATAAAATTACTTACTGAAAAAAAATTTGTGTTGTTGTTGTTGTAAAAATGGTGCTATATAAGATTTGAATCAACTAACTTAGAGAATTAGTGTCATGATCAAGAAGAAAATTATGTGCTACATCTTAGTAATTAAATTGCTATATATGAAAACATAATTCAAGAATATTGTTAATAAGAATGTACATTAAATTATAAATTCATATGACTAGATATACTATTTATTGCTTTATTTAGGGTTTATTTGGGGCTAACACAAATCAAAAATAAATTTTTGCATTACCTTCTGATTAGCTACATTCATAAATATGACTAATTGTTTATTAATGGAAAAGGCTCTCTCCTAATCCTACCATAATTCTTATTCTTTATAGCTAGATAAAAGGCAAGGAAAGTAAAAAAAATATGATAGGATATTTTAAAAACTTTTTTTATTAAAATCATAGCAATTTATTTCATTTTAATTGAGTTCTTTGCTATATAGGACACATTTTTCAATCATTGTTATTGATAGACATATATATTTATACACATATGCTATAGAAATACCAAGAGACAAACTAAGTTGTCTCTCCTTTTCAGAACACTATAATTCACATTATGATGAAAATTTCTAACAAAAATGGAATAATAACACATTGCTTTAGGTTTGTGATTATAATTTCTAAATCATGTTGGTTCCTATTCTCCTACTGTGACTATCAGTTGCTGGTTGTAAGGTAATCTCATAGGGAAGGGTTACAGTTTTTTGGTCATGGGGATTTACTTAAACTAAAGTGAAATATTGTTATACAAAATATCTCTAATTTCCATTGCATATCTGGCTATATTTATTATCATCAAACCTCCATTTCCATTTATTCACTCAATTACCAAATACTTTTAAGTGCCTACAATGTTTAAAAACTGTGAATCATGAAATATAAGCTACATTATATTTAATATGACATGCATTTTGATGCAAAGGAAATTCATAAATATGTAGTAATATTATTAAATAAGAATAAATTAATCAATACAATTGACCAATAAATATTCAAAGAAGATGCTTATTGGGGTGGAGGGAGCCAAATTGGCAGAATAGAAGCACAGAAAGCTCAAACAGCCCTGGGAATCCTCTCCAACCAACCTTAAAATAATGCTTCAAAATGAATCCTGGAATGATAGAACCAACAAGGGGACAGGGTGAAGCAAGTTTCCTGCCTGCAAAAATCAGTTTAGAAGGTAAGAAAAGAGAGTCTATTTGACTGGGGTGAGAAGACGGAGTGTCACACAGTACAATCAATTAGCCTGCCCCAAGACCCCACCAAGGAATAGTGTTGCAAACCAATAGCAAGCTCCCCTTCCCTATACCTACTCCAGATTCAGAGTCCGGATCCAAGTCAATTTTAAGACCCCAATACCTTTCCCAAGCCAACAGCAGAGTATCCCATGCCTACTCCTTGAAGTGGTAAGCTCTAACACAAGCCCTCAATGAGGCCTGAAGTCCTAGTGCAAGGCAGTCCACCGTGACTGTCTAGCATAGGCCTAGAGTGGGGCCTTGAGGCCCAGAACAGTACAATTCACAGTTTTCTGAGCATTCCATGCCATCAGCAGACCCTAGAAGAGCCTGAATCAACAGAGAGAAATGTTTTTCAGAGTTCCTAGCTGACAAGCCATCATACCATCTTAAAAGAATAGAAACTTACAGAAACCCAGAACAAGAGCTGAGGGTAGTAGTCAGGAAAAACTGGACTTTGAGAGCCTCTCCCCTCTACCTTGAGAATAGAGCCAACCTTTAAGAAATAATTAAAAGTAATAATTAAAAGAGGCAAGAAAAATGATGAAACAGAGAAGAACAAAAACTATACCTGACCACAGGAAATTACTATGGAGATAAAGGAAGAGCGAGGCAAAGCCTCAGAAGGGAATAATAAGGTCAAAGTGGCTATATGTAAAACCATAAACAAAAATAAATCTCTAGAACAGCTCAGAAAAGAATTTTTAAAAGCATAAAATAAGTCAGAAGAAAAATTAGGAAGAGAAATGAAAGCAATACTTTAAAAGCAGAATTTGTTAAATGGAAAAAAGAGGCACAAAAATCCAAAGAAGAAAACAAATTCCTAAAAATTGCATTGGTCAAAGAGAGAAGTAGGTTCAAAAGCTCAATGGAGAAAATAATTCCTTAAAAACTAGAATTGGACAAATTGAAATTAATAACTTCAAATACATAAATATTTTTAAATAAAAAGAATGAACAAAATAGAAGCAACTATGATATCTCATTGAAAAAACAACTGATCTGGAAAATAGATCAAAGAGAGAGTATCTAAGAATTACTGGATTACTGTAAAGTCAGGAAAAAAAGAAAAGTCTGGAAATTTCATTACAAAAACATTAGCAAAGAAAATATGCTGATTTTCTTTTTTAATTTTTTTATTACCATGCAAAACACACTTTCATATGGTCATTTTTGTAAGACCACAATCAATCATAGAAGACCAAATCCCCCAAATAAAGCCTTAAATACACTGATGTGAAAGAAAGCATTCTTTGATTCACATCTAGTTATTTTTCTGAAGGTAGATGGCATTATTCATCATAAATCTTTGAGAATTGCTCTGGATAATTGTTTTGCTGAGAACAACTAAGTCTTTCATAGTTGATCATCATACAATATTGCTTTTGCTGTGTACAATATTCTCTCAGTGCTGCTTATTTTGCTACACATCAGTTAATTTAGATAATACCAGGTTTCTCTGAAATCAACTTGCTTATTTCTTATAGCACAATACTATCCCATTTCCAAGAAGTATTGTAATTTTTTCAGTCATTCTCCATTTGATAGACATCTACTTAATTTCCAATTCTTTGCCACTATAAAAAAGCTTGTGATGATATTCTTACACAAAGAGTGTAAAATAGAAATTGAAAGAATCTAGTGATCACCTCCTGAAATAAATCCCCAAATGACAACTCCCAGGAATATCAGAGCCAATTTCAATATTTCCCAGGCCAAGAAGAAAATATTGCAAGCAACTATAAAGAAAAAAAATTCAAATAGCATGTAGTGACAGGCAGAATTACATAGGACTTATAGCTTCTATGATAAAGGATTGGATAGCTTGTGATATGACATTTTGGAAGGTAAAGGAAATAGATTTACAACCAAGGATCACCTACCCAGCAAAACTGAGTCTATCTATCTATCTATCTATCTATCTATCTATCTATCTATCTATCTATCTATCTACCAATCTATCTATCTATCTATCTATCTACACACATGCATGCACATACACATATGTGTGTGTGCATGTTTGTATGAATGGTAATTTAATAAAATAGATTTCCAAATATTCTTCATGAAAAGACCAGACCTAAACAGAAAAATTTGATGTTCATATATAATATTCATGAGAAGGATAAAAAGGTAAGCAAGAAAGAGAAAATTTAAGAGATTCAGTAAAGTAAAACTGTTTATATTCCTATTTGGAAAGATGATATTTGAAACACTTAAACCTTCTATCATTATCAGTGTAATTAGAAGGAATATACATATATATGCACACACATATATATATACATATATACACACACATAGATGCATACAGGCAAATTGTATGGAATGACATGATATGCAAAAAGAATTCAAGGTGTAAAAATAGAGGATTACACTGAGAGAAAAGGGAAGGGAGAGGTAGATTAGGATAAATTCTCTCAAATAAAAAGGAGCAAAAAAACCCCAAAACAAAACATTACAGTGGAGCTCAGTATGTGGATGATAATGGGAAATGCTTAAATCTTATTCTTATCATAATTAGTTTGGAGAGGAAGTAATAACCATATTCATTTGGGAATAGGACCCTATTTTATACTGTAGAGAATTAGGAGGAGAATAAGATGGGGAGAGTAATGAAGGTAGAGGGAAGTGTGATACTGTTTAAAAGTAAAAAAGAAAAAAATAAAAGTGAGGAAAGACAGAGTGAAAGGAGAGGGAAAGGGAAGAATCAAAAGTGGAAAATGAGATGGAGAGGAATACACAGATGGTAATCATAACCATGATTGTGAATAAGAAGAACTCAGCCATAACATCAAAGTGAATATCGGTATGAATTAAAAAACAGAATCTTAGAATATGTTGTCTAAAAGAAACACATTTGAGGCAAGAAGACACACACAGAATAAAAGTAAGGGGATCAAACAGAATTTATTTTGCTTCAGCTGAAGTAAAAAGAGTATGAGTAGCAATTATGATCTGAGACAAAACTAAAGCAGAATTAGATCTAATTAAGTTATATAAAGAATGAAATTATATCTGATAAAAAGTACTACAGACAATGAAGCAATATCAATAATGATCCTATATGCATCAAATGGTATAGCCTCCATTTAAAAAATTAAATGACTTTTGGGAGGAAATAGTAAAACTATACTAGGAGGGGACCTCAATCTTTCCCTCTTGGAATTAGGTAAATATAACTAAAATAAATAAGAAACAAGTAAAGGAAGTGAATTAAATTTTAGATAAGTTAGATTTACTAGATTTCTGGAGAAAATTGAATGAGGATAAAGAGGAATATGCCTTCTTTTCAGCAGTACATTACAGCTATACAAAAATTGACGAGGTACTAGTGCATAAAAACTTCATAAACAAACACAGAAAAACAGAAATAAATTATTTTTCATATAATAGTGAAATAAAAATATAATCAATAAGGGTTGGTAGAAAGACAAATTAAAAATTAAATGGAAACTAAATAATTGTTTAAAAAAAAGGAGTGGATCAAAGAACAAATTATAGAAACAATCAATAATTTCAGGACCAAATGGAAAACCTATTTATTTGGTTTGTACAAGATCTAAGGACTATAAATAATCATGTCATGAAGACACCTAGCCACAATTATCTCTATTCCCAGCACAGTCACATATTTTACTCTTGTGGATTTGTGCTCATAATTCTTCTCAATCTCCCCCCCCCTTTTTAAAGTTTTCATATTAACTTTATCTAAAATGTTCCATTATGCAATATCACTTTCAATTAGTATGTTTTTTATTAGCAATGTGTTCAGTTACATTGTCTTTATTTGTACCTTTTTCCTATGACTAGTCTGGTTATAATACCATTATAAAAGTCCATAGATAAATTTGTCACCAGATCCATCAGATCTCTATTTTTTCATGGGCAACAATTCAAGTCCACAGAAATGAGACATTACCATAGCTTGCAACATAAGGAGGTCACATGTTACCTAAATGGCCTTTTGCCCTTTTTGCCTTTGTTAACTGTTACATAAATGATGATGGATGGACTCCATTAAAATGGTTACAAACTATATTAGTGACCTTTGAAGAATTGAATGAGCTGAAAATTTCAATTGATTTTAACAGCCCTTCAGAAGTGATTTTCAGATATCTAGGCGCACCACTACCTCTGATTGATCATTTGCCTACCTTTGACTTATGTGTGACAAGAGGTAAGGGTCCATTAAGTAGTTAGAAGTACATGGGTGACAAAGTGAAGTGCAACAGAACCATTCCATTCCCTACCTCCACATTTGTCTGCACTATAGAACAGCTTAGAAATGCAATGGATGGGACATATAAATAATGCCTTTTACAGCTGTTACGATCTCATCCTGGAGGAGGAAGGATTTCCCAAGGGACTTGATGACCCCTGGACAATTCCATATTTGTAACTCTTCAGCTTACTCTCCCCTTCCCCCAGGATGATATGGTACTTGTAGATTAGCCTATGCTATTCCACCTATATCAGCTCATGATCACTATATTGACTGGATAGACAAGTTTGTGGCCAGAAAATTAAGTTCTTGGTGCCATTATAGACCCATGAGGTCAAAGCCAAATTCAATAGCATCTTCATCAGCAGTACAAAGATTTTTCTGAGCATTCCTGCCAAATTTTGGAATGATGGCAGTGATAGATTCTTTTAGAAATATCTCAACTGAGGTTGAAAGATTGGCTCAAGACATAGTTCGAGGCATATTCCAAATTACTAAGGCAATATCTTATGTATAGGAAGAGATTGAGTCCTTAGAAAAAACATTTCTATAAAATCAACTGGCCCTTGTCATGATTACAGGTGCTTCATTAGGTGCATATGTCTTTATTAATCAATCCTGTTGTTCTTATGTAAATAGATCTGGAGAAATTGTGACAAATATCCATGAGCTTCAAAGGATTTTAAATGACACACAACAAGTGGTCATAGGGACTCACGCGACTCTTAATGATAACTAGTGGAATCTCCCATGGATGCAGGTGTAAGTTAAAATTTAGGGGAGACAGGGAGACTGAGGCATCTGAGGCAGGTAGAAATTAGTTCTCTCTGCAAGAAGTATTATATTTTTAGAGGTTTATTAAAGGTTAAAGATTAAAGAATATACAAGTAAGAAACATGTGCCTAGGCCAGAGACCTAGACAAAATAACCTCACATCACGCAAGAGATGCGCCTGCTCCAAAACGGAAGTCCAAAAAGAGCCAAGAGAGAGCCTCTCAAAAGCCTTTGAATCAGCTTAAATACCTTCTCAATCTCAGCCCAGGTGAGATTACAAGGCATTCTGGGGAAGTGGAGCAAAGGCTCATGGGGATTGTAGTCCTGTATTCGAGTCTATTTTTTACACAGGGAATTGGTTTGCTTGTAATTGTCATCAAATGGGCTCTTATAATTTTGGGGATTGTGGTGCTTCTTAGAATCTACATTAGTTGTGGTACTACTATTGTATAACACGCTTTTACCTGGTGAAAAAGTTATGTATACTCACCCTGTGTATCATGGCCAAGTTAGAAAAGAAATAAAGCTTGCTTTTGAATGAGAAACCTTTGTGTTGTGCCTCTGTTTGATTGACACATTGTCACATGGAATATGAATCATGAATTCCTGATTTATTATTATTATTGTTGTTTTTCTTTATATTTTCAATAGGATATTTGATTTTTTCTTTCTTATTTTTTTGTACTTGAGTACATGGAATCAGTATTAATGTTTTTTTTTATTTTGAAGGATATGTTTACAATATCTATTAGCCCTAATACCAATGCATACCCCAAAGCTTTAGACTAACTATGGCAACTGCCAATGGTTATTAAGTATAATTGGACTTTAATAATTGTGTCTGATTTCAGAAGAAGTGATCACAAAAGAGCCACTGCACAGTACAAAGAAGCACAAGGTCAAGGAGACCAACAATCCCTGTGGGATTGATAAAGATCTGCGCCAAGACAGAGGATATGTTTTGAGGTTTGAGGAAGTGGCTGTTTAAACAATTCAGACATCGGACTTCCCTGTGCCATGTTCCTAAAAGTACCTCTGTTTGATTTTCATTTTGGCTCCCCATTCCCTAAGACTGAAGGTAAAATCAGACCAGGGAATCATACTTCCATTTTACCTCAGACCCTTGTCCCCTTCTCTATTATAGCATGGGAATTTTCTATAGTCTTGGATGATGATGGGTAAGTACAATATTGCTGCAATTGTCCTGTAAGTGTGTAGTCACTTTAATTGGGCCTTGATGGTGATTCAAGGACCTAGTATAGTTTTCTTTTTTACTTGTAATTTTATACACATAAGATTTATATATGTATATATATGTACATATATATATATATATTCAAATTAAATTTTTTCTCTTTTATGAGTTTTTTTTTGGGGTGGTGGTGGTTTGGTTTTTTTTTGAGAATTGATTCATATACCTTATAACTCAATTATGTATCTCAGGGCAATTCTAGTTTTGGTCTACAACCTCCTAAGGGGCGATTGTATAATAATTCTCAATTCCAAAGTTTACAATCTTTTAAAGAAATTTTAGGACAAAAAATAACCAACACCCAAATCAAGAAAGTAGAACTTTTGGAGAAGGTGCCATAAGGATACCTACAGAAACCACACACTTCATCAAAAGATCCAAAGTGAATGTTTGGTTATAATGATCTGAACTGAAGGGGATTGAAGCACATCATTTATTCTGAATGTAAACTCTCATGCCAAAATAAAGTGCCCCCCATTTGGCTTTTTGTCAATGTGTCTAACAATCATTTTTGTTTTTTTCTCTTTTTTGTTTTCCTTTTCCTCTCATCCCCAAATTGTTGCAATTCCCTCTTTGAAAAGTGCAATAGTTTATACACTGCTAGTAAGAGAAGCTTTACAGGTATAAGCTATACATGTTGAATGATTCATTGGGGATACTTGACATGTTAATATCCTAAAAAAAAATCCAAATGAGGAGATTTAACAAGTTGACGTCCCAAAGAATCAATGGGTGCCTGTGTGAAGGGAAGCACATTCCCCCAGCCCCAGGATCATGTACTGAGGTCCTACCTGTGTTCCAGTGTACATCATCTGAGTGTGCTCCAGCCTGAGTCATGGGACATTGACCTAGGCTCAGGACTTGCAAAGGATCAGGCATGGATCTGGAGGCAAAGAAGAAGTTATAAAAGAGGGGGTTCCAGGATGTGGTCTCCCTTGGACATGGTGGTGAAATGACATGGGCTGCAAGAGAGAACCATGAGAGGAGTTCCTATGTGGCTAGTTTGAGAATAGGTTTCAATCTCTCTATCTGTCTGTCTTCTCTTATTCAAGTAAATATTAATAAGCTCTATGGAAATTAAGTACCAGAGTTTTAATTCAGCTTTAACAGTTTTATGAAGAAATAAACAAAAATGATAGACCGTTAGTTAATATGACTTTTAAAAGAAGGTGTAATTCAAATCACTAGCAACAAAGATGAAAAGCATGAAATTAAAGAAATTATTATGAATTATTTTACTCAATTATATGCAAAGAAATTTAACAACATAAGTGAAATAGAATAAAATTTATAAAAATATAAGCTATCTTGACTCTTAGAAGAGAAAATAGAATATTTACATAAACCTAGTAAAACAAATTGAACAGGCCATAAATGAGCCTTGTGGGAAAAAAAAAGCACCAGGACCAGATGATTTCACAACTGAATTCTACCAAACATTTAAAGATCAACTGATTCCAAAGTTAAATAAGTTACTTTAATATTTAAAGAAATAATTTTACCAAAATTCTTTTTTGAAGGAAACATGGTGCTGATACCTAAGAATAGCAAAATCCAGGGAAAATTATACACCAATTTCATGAATCAACATGGATGCAAAAATTGTAAAAATATTAGCTAGGAGATTAAAATTATATGAGGCAAAGATTATGCATTGTAACCCAACTGGATTTATACCAGAAATGCAGATGTGGTTTAATATGAAGAAAACTATCAACATAATTGATTATATGAATAACTAATATTTAATGATAATGGGCTTCCATGTTTCATTCCTGATCTCATTGGGAAGACTTCTACTTTATCCTCATTACAAATAATACTTGCTGATGGCTTTAGGTAGATGCTTCATATCATTTTGAGAAAAATTCCATTTATACCTATGATTTCCAAGTTATTTTGAAAATAAGAATGAGGGTTGTATTTTTTCAGAGGCTTTTTATGCATTTATTGATAAATCAAATTATTCTATTTTTTATTAATGTATTCAATAAAAGAAGAACAAACATACCTCAAAACTAATATTGGAGTGGTTGAACCAACACATAAAGGAGTGAAGCAGTTTTTCTAGCCCAGAAAAACATGAGCAGATTACAAGGAGGCCTCATCTCACTGGAGTAGGGGGACTGAGTGCTGAACTAGATTCAACATTATTTGAATACAATATAGTGTAAGTGGCAAGAGAATGAAAACAAATATCTTGGTCTAGCTTCAGATGGGTAAAAGTAGAAAGAAATCAATGCAATACAGAACAAGCAGCAGTGGGACAACCCATCACAGGCAGCAATGGGAGGAACTCTGCCCCAAAAGGTTCATTTTTTATGGGATTGGGCAGATCCCAAATCTCACCAGCTGAATTGAACATCTGCAAACCTCTACACAGCAGGCCAAACAAGCCAGTTCTGCAGAGTGCTCAGCCTGAGACCCAGACAGAAGAGCTGACCCCAGGCACACTTCCGGCATTGGACAGAATTTCCTCCACCAGGAATAGGAACAATAGATTGAATTGGTAAATTAGAGAAAGACTTTTTAATGCACTGTCAACTAAAATTCAATGATTTTTGTGACTCATTAATAACTCTATTAAGCCAGATCTAAATTGAATTAACTGCGTCATCTTCTAGAGTTCACATTTTGTCCACACTTTCCTGAAACCCCTAAACATGATTTCAAAACATTTCCTTGATCTAATATAATTTTCCTGCCCAAACCCAGAAATTCTGTTACAATAAGATGGATGGTTTCTGGAGAAATTATAATCATTTAAAATCATTTCCCCAAATCATCCCTTTAAGAGTATTTAATAGAATTTTGCCATGATTAGAAGTCAAACTCACTTTAAATTTCCCTAATACCTGAAAGGATTATGATACCCACAGAAGTGAAAAGAATGAATATTTTTTTGTGGTGAAATTTAATAGAGAACAAAAAAAATAGAGAAAAAGATAGAATGATTTGGACAAAGATTAAATCACCACTCCATGTATATAACATAATTAATTGAAATCAATAAAAATAATTCCTTTCAATTGAATTTGTAAATTTCTATGACTTTTAATTTTGCTCAGCAGTCTTCATTTCTATCTTCCAAGGACTGCACAATCCAAGTCATAAAGAATAAAGAAGGGCATTCAATTTTCCTGTGCCTATGTATCATGTAGAGAGCAATGTACACTTTTTGTTTTCAACTAATAATTTAATGCAGAAAAGAACAGTGTCTTTCCCCCCCCCTTCTTTCATATGATGGCTTTGGCTATGATATAAAATTTTCTCATGACATAAGGTCCTTTGATTCATCTTTCCCTCCAGATAGTTCTGTCGTAAATTGTATTCAATCTGAAAAGTGTGGATAGTTCAAAATATTTCTCTAAGGAATAAATTAAAATAAAAAAAACAGGCACGTGCAATGACATTTAACACAAGTAATCTGTATTCTTACTTGAAATTATAAGAATCATACCATTTTTGTGCCAGAAAAATGAGATTATCTCATGGAAACTATCCCATTTATACAAATTAGGAAATTGAGGGATAGAGCCTTCCATTGATTTGTAAATGTCATTCAGTTAATTAATGAAAGAGCAAGATATCTCACTTCTCACTCCCTCACTTCATTACAATTTATTTTCACTATTTGCCTTGAGATTCCAGACATTTGCATTATATTATTTAGCCCTGAACAATATACATGCACCATATCTTCCTTTATTTATATAGTGTCCTTTATAATTGTATTTTTCTTGAGTATGTACCAATTGGCTGGCTATCAGATATTTTATGTATTTTGTACTTATAGTGAATTAAATTTATAATTTTCTCCTGAAATAACTGTAGTGTATATATGTACATATAGAATTATGGTATTAAAACAAGCATATATGTTGATGATTTCTGATTTTTTTAATGTTACTACTATTCCTTTTATTGGTTTCTTGGCTAATGCATTTAAGGCATTTGTAAATAGACATGATTAGGTTGTTTTCTGAGCATGTTTAAGACATATTTTTTTCTTATATCATTGTAATTGTTATCATTTGTGGGTTAAAGTATTATCAAGGAGTAAAAAGCACATATTAAGGAGTACCTTATTTGAGGCAGTAAATTAGATATGAAAGAGAAAAGAGAGAGGCAGAGAAAAACAGAGACAAAGAAAGACACTCAGCATCCTCACCCTCGAGATGATTAGATTTCTTTAAAAATTTAAATTTTTAAGCATCAATACAATTTTAGTAATAATTTTTTACATTTTGCAAATCATGTTCTCACCTTCCATTTGCTTCCAAGATGGAAGATAATATGACATATATTATACATGTGTTATCATACAGTACATATTTCTATTTGTCTTCAAAGAAGACACATATCATTGACACTAGAGAAAAATTCGAAGAAGAAACAATGTAAAGAATGGCATATTTCAGTATGCATTCAGGCTCCATTACTTCCTTATATGGTGGTAGATAGCCATTTTCATCATGAGTTTGTGTGAAGAAAAATACCTCCATCCAACCCTGGCATCCCAATTATGGATGAAATTTCATATCTAATTGCCTAGCATCCCTTGGCATCCTGTAAGCTTCAATGTATAATGTTGCCATGGAGGAAGGAGCTAGGGGAATATATAGGTCAGCAGGGGAAGTGCAAGCTGTCTTGACTTCCACTAGTTTTTTTTTTTAAGAGCAAAAACAAAATGGAAACTTTTGTTTTTACTCTTTTTTTGCTTTTGTCCTCATTTTATTTTGAATTAATTTATTTAGTCAATTTAGAACATTATTTCTTGCTTACAATAATCACACTATTTCGCTCCCTCCCCTCCACCACCCTTCTGGCAGCTGACTTGCAATTTCATTGGGTACTACTTGTGTCCTTGATCAGAACCTATTTCCATACTATTGTTGTTTGCATTGGGAGGTCATTTAGAGTCTACATCCCCAATCATAACACCTCGACCCATGTAATCAAGCAGTTGTATTTCTTCTGTGTTTCTACTCCCACCATTTTTCCTCTGAATGTGGATAGTGTTCTTCCTTGTAGATCCCTCCAACTTGTTCAGGATCACTGCATTGCCACTAATGGAGAAGTCCATTACATTCGATTGTACCACAGTGTATCCGTCTCTGTGTACAATGTTCTCCTGGTTCTGCTCCTCTCACTCTGCATTAATTCCTGCAGGTCATTCCAGTTCCCATGGAATTCCTCCAGTTCTTTATTTCTTTTAGCACAATAGTAGTCCATCACCAACATATACCTCAATTTGTTCAGCCATTCCCCAATTGAAGGACATCCCCTCATTTTCCAATTTTTTTGCCACCACAAAGAGTGTGGTTATGATTATTTTTGAACATGCCTTTTTCCTTATTATCTCTGTGGGATAAAGAACCCAGCAGTGCTAAGGCTGGATAAAAGGGCAGACAGTCTTTTAGCTCCCTTTGGGGATAGCTCCAAATTGTGCTCCAGAATGATTGGATCAATTCACAACTCTATCAGTAATGCATTAATGTCCAGACTTTGCCACATCCCCTCCAGCACTCATTACTTCCCTTTGCTGTCATGTTAGCCAATCTGCTAGGGGTGAGGTGATACCCCAGGGTTGTTTTGATTCACATATCTCTCATTATAAGAGACTTAGAACACTTTTTCCTGTGCTTATTAATAGTTTTTATTTCTTTAACTGAAAATTGCCTAGTCATGTCCCTTGCCCATTTTTCAATTGGAGAATGGCTTGTTTTTTTTGTAGAAATGCTTTAGTTCTTTATAAATTTGAGTAATTACACATTTTTCAAAGGTTTTTATTTTGAAGATTGTTTCCCAATTTGTTGCTTCCTTTCTAATTAAAGATGCATTAGTTTTGTTTGTACAAAACCTTTTTAATTTTATGTAATCAAAAGTATTGATTTTACATTTTGTGATTTTTTTTCTAGCTCTTGCTTGGTTTTAAAATATTTCCTTTCCCAAAGATCTGATGTGTATACTATTCGGTGCTCACCTAATTTGCTTATAGTTTCGTTCTTTATATTCAGGTCATTCACCCATTCTGAGTTTATCTTGTGTACAGTGTTAGATGTTCATGCAAATGTAATCTCTCCCATACTGTCTTCTAATTTTCCCAGCTGTTTTTTTCAAATGTGAGTTTTAGTCCCAAAAGCTAGGATCTTTGGGCTTATCGTAGACTGTCTTGCTGAGGTCAATTACCCCAAGTCTATTGAACTGATTCTACTTTCTGTCTCTTAGCCAGTACTAAAATTTTTTGATGACTGTTGCTTTATCATATAGTTTGAGATCTGGGACTGCAAGTCGTCCTTCCTTCACATTTTTTTCATGATTTCCCTAGATATCCTTCATCTTTTGTTCTTCCAAGTGAACTTTGTTATGTTTTTTTCTAATTCAGTAAAAATGTTTTTTGGTAGTTCGATGGGTATGGCACTAGATAAGTAAATTAATTTGGGTAGGATTGTTATTTTTCTTAAGTTAGCTCATCCTACCCATGAGCAATCAATGTTTTTTTTTCAATTGTTTAGATCTAGTTTTAATTGTTTTTGAGAGTGTTTTGTAGTTGTGTTGATATAGTTCCTGTGTTTGTCTTGACAGATAGTTCCTAAGTGTTTTATATTGTCTAGGGTGATTTTAAATGGAATTTCTCTTTCTAATTCTTGCTGCTGAGATGTGTTGGAGATATATAGAAATGCTGATGACTTATGTGGATTTATTTTGTATCCTGTAACTTTGCTAAAGTTGTTGATTATTTTGAATAGGTTTTTGGTTGATTCTCTAGGACTCTTTAAGTAGACCATCATATCATCTGCAAGGAGTGATCTTGGTCTCCTCATTGCCAATTTTAGTACCTTCAATTTCTTTTTCTTCTCTAATTGCTACTGCTCGTATTTCTAGTACAATGTTAAATAATAGTGTTTCACTCCTGATCTTTTGGGAAGGCTTCTAATTTATCCCCATTGCAGATGATGTTTGCTGATGGTTTCAGATCTATACTGTTTATTATTTTTAGGAAAGGACCTTCTATTCCTATGCTTTCTATTGTTTTCAATACGAATGGTGTTGTATTTTGTCAAACACCTTTTCTGCATCTATTGAGATAATCGTGATTTTTGTCAGTTTGTTAATATGGTCAATTATATGGATAGTTTTCCTAATACTGAAGCATCCTTGCATTCCTAGTATGAATCCTACCTGGTCATAGTGAATAACCCTTGTGATGACTTGCTGGAGTCTTTTTGCTGGTATCCTATTTAAGATTTTTGCATCTATTTTCATTAGGAAGATTGGTCTATAGTTTTCTTTCTCTGTTTTTGACCTGCCTGGCTTTGGAATCAGCACCATCTCTGCGCTATAAATTGAATTTTGTAGAAATCTTGCTTTGCTTATTTTGTCAAATAGTTTGTATAATATTGGGATTAGTCGTTCTTTGAATGTTTGATAGAATTCACTTGTGAATACAACTGGACCTGGGGATTTTTTCTTAGTGAGTTCTTTGATGGCTTGTTCAATTTATTTCTCTGATATGGGGTTGTTTAGGCAATCTATTTCTTCCTCTGTTAGTCTAGGCAATTTATATTTTTGTAAATATTCATCCATACCTCCTAGTTTGTCACATTTGTTGCCATATAATTGGGCATAGTAGTTTTTTTTCACTTTAAGCATTATTTTATTTGGTCATTTCCAAACATTATTCATTGGAAACAAAGATTATTTTCTTTTCCTCCCCCCCACCTCTTCCCACCACCTCTCCCATAGCCGACGCACGATTCCACTGGGTATCACATGTGTTCTTGGTTCGAACATATTTCCATGTCGTTGGTATTTGCATTAGAGTGTTCATTTAGAGTCTCTCCTCAGTCCTATCACCTCCACCCCTGTAGTCAAGCAGTTGCTTTTCCTCGTTGTTTTTACTCCCACAGTTTATCCTCTGCTTGTGGATAGTATTGTTTAGATCCCTGCAGATTATTCAGGGACATTGCATTGACACCAATGGAGAAGTCCACTACCTTCAATTGTACCACAGAGTCTGTGTATTATACACAGTCTCTGTGTACAATGATTTCCTGGTTCTGCTCCTCTCACTTAGCATCACTTCTTGGAGGTCGTTCCAGTCTCCATGGAATTCCTCCACTTTATTATTCCTTTTAGCACAATAGTA
This sequence comes from Monodelphis domestica, assembly GCF_027887165.1. Lineage (NCBI taxonomy): Eukaryota > Metazoa > Chordata > Mammalia > Didelphimorphia > Didelphidae > Monodelphis > Monodelphis domestica. The sequence goes on along the minus strand of NC_077227.1, from coordinate 654,606,498 downwards.
TTCCATCACCAACATATACCACAATTTGTTCAGCCATTCCCCAATTTAAGGGCATCCTCTCATTTTCCAATTTTTGGCCACCACAAAGAGCACAGCTATGAATATGCTTGAACAAGTCTTTTTACTTATTGTCTCTTTGGGGTTACAAACCCAGCAAGCAGTGCTATAGCTGGATCAAAGAGCAGACAGTCTTTTATCACCATTTGGGCATAGTTCCAAATTGCCCTCCAGAATGGTTGGATCAATTCACAACTCCACCAGCAATGAATTAATGTCCATACTTTTCCACATCCCCTCCAGCATTCATTACTTTCCATAGCTGTCATGTTAGCCAATCTGCTAGTTGTGATGTGAAACCTCAGAGTTGTTTTGATTTGCATCTCCCTGATTATAAGAGATGTAAAACACCTTTTCATGTGCTTATTAATAGTTTTGATTTCTTTGGCTGTGAACTGCCTGTTCATGTCCCTTGGCCATTTATCAATTGGAGAATGGCTTGATTTTTTGTATAATTGATGTAGCTCTTTGTAAATTTGAGTAATTAAACCTTTGTCAGAGGTTTTTATGAAGATTGTTTCCCAATTTGTTGCTTCCTTTCTGATTTTAGTTGCATTGGTTTTGTTTGTACAAAAACTTTTTAATTTGATGTATTCCAGATTATTTATTTTGCATTTTGTGATGCTTTCTACATTTTGCTTGGTTTTAAAGCCTCTCCCTTACCAAAGGTCTGACATGTATACTATTCTGTGTTCACCTAATTTTCTTATAGTTTCCTTCTTTATGTTCAGGTCATTCACCCATTTTGAATTTATCTTTGTGTAGGGTGTAAGCTGTTGATCTAAACATAATCTTTCCCACACTGTCCTCCAATTTTCCCAGCAGTTTTTAGGAAATAGTGCATTTTTGTCCCAAAAGCTGGGATCTTTGGGTTTGTCATTTACTGTCTTGCTGAGGTCACTTGCCCCCAGTCTGTTCCACTGATCCTCCTTTCTGTCTCTTAGCCAGCACCAAATTGTTTTGATGACCACTGCTTTATAATATAGTCTGAGATCTGGGACTGCTAGGCCCCCTTCCTTTGTATTTTTTTTTTCATTATTTCCCTGGGTATCCTTGATCCTTTGTTCTTCCAAATGAACTTTGCTATGTTTTTTTCTAGATCAGTAAAAAAAATTTTTGGAAGTTCCATGGGTAATGTCACTAAATAGATAGATGAGTTTGGGTAGGATGGTCATTTTATTTTATATTGGCTCATCTTACCCATGAGCAGTTAATTTTTTTCCAATTGTTCAAATCTAGTTTTAGTTGTGTGGAGAGTGTTTTGTAGTTGTGTTCATATAGTTCCTGTGTTTGTCTCAGGAGATAGATTCCTAGGTATTTTATTTTGTCTAAGGTGATTTTGAATGGGATTTCTCTTTCTAGTTTTTGCTGCTGAGCTGTGTTGGAGATATATAGAAAAGCTGATGATTTATGTGGGTTTATTTTGTATCCTGCAACTTTGCTAAAGTTGTTGATTATTTCAATTAGCTTTTTGGTTGAATCTCTAGGATTCTTTAAGTAGACCATCATGTCATCCGCAAAGAGTGATAACTTGGTCTCCTCATTGCCAATTTTAATGGCTTCAATTTCTTTTTCTTCTCTAATTGCTACTGCTAGTGTTTCTAGTACAATGTCAAATAATAGAGGTGATAATGGGCATCCTTGTTTCAGTCCTGATCTTAATGGGAATGCATCTAGTTTATCCCCATTGCAAATGATAATAGTTGATGGTTTTAGATATATACTCTATTATTTTTAGGAACAACCCTTCTATTCCTATGCTTTCCAGGGTTTTTAATAGGAATGGGTGTTGTATTTTATCAAAGGCTTTTTCTGCATCTATTGAAATAATCATGTGATTTTTGTTGGTTTGCTTGTTGATGTGGTCAATTATGTGGATGGTTTTCCTAATATTGAACCAGCCCTGCATCCCTGGTATAAATCCTACTTGATCATGGTGGATGACCCTTCTGATCACTTGCTGGAGTCTTTTTGCTTGTATCCTATTTAAGATTTTTGCATCTATATTCATTAGGGAGATTGGTCTATAATTTTCTTTCTCTGTTTGTGGCCTGCCTGGCTTTGGAATTAGTACCTTTTTTGTGTCATAAAGGAAATTTGGTAGAACTCCCTCTTTGCTTATTATGTCAAATAGTTTGTATAGTATTGGGGTTAGTTGTTCTCTGAATGTTTGATAGAATTTACTGGTGAATCCATCAGGCCCAGGGGATTTTTTCTTAGGAAGTTCTTTGATGGCCTGTTGGATTTCTGTTTCTGATATGGGATTATTTAAGAAGTCTATTTCTTCTTCTGTTAGTCTAGGCAATTTATATTTTTGTAAATATTCATCCATATCACCTAGGTTGGTATATTTATTGCTATATAGTTGGGGAAAGTAATTTTAAATGACTGCCTTAATTTCCTCTTCGTTGGAGGTGAGTTCCCACTTTTCATCCTTGATGCTGTTAATTTGCCTTTCTTCTTTTCTTTTTTTAATTAGATTGACCAGTACTTTGTCTATTTTGTCTGTTTATTTCAAAGTACCAGCTTCTACTCTTGTTTATTAGTGCAATAGTTCTATCACTTTCAATTTTATTAATTTCTCCCTTAATTTTTAGGATCTCTAGTTTGGTTTTCTTCTGGGGGTTTTTAATTTGTTTGTTTTCAAGTTTTTTGATTTGCATTTCCAATTCATTGACCTCTGCCCTCCCTAATTTGTTAATACATGCACTCATGGATATGAATTTTCCTCTAAGTACTGCTTTGGCTGAATCCTATAAGGTTTGAAAGGATGTCTCACCATTGTAATTTTCCTCAATGAAATTATTAATTGTTTCTTTGATTTCTTCTCTAACTAACCGATTTTGGAGTACCATATTATTTAATTTCCAATTAATTTTTATTTGGCTCTCCATGTACCTGTACTGATCAATATTTTTATTGCTTTATGATCTCAAAAGGTTGCATTTATTATTTCTGCTTTCCTGCATTTGAGTGCCATGATTCTGTGACCTAGTGTATGATCTATTTTTGTGAATGTGCCATGTGGTGCTGAGAAAAAGGTGTATTCCTTTTTGTCCCTATTTATTTTTCTCCATATGTCTATTACCTCTAATTTTTCTTAGATTTCATTCACTTCTTTTACATCTTATATATTTTTTGGTTTGATTTATCTAAATTTGATAGTGGTTGGTTGAAGTCTCCCACTAATATGGTTTTACTGTCTATTTCCTCCTTCAATTCTCCTAGTTTCTCCATTAAAAATTTGGATGCTATACCATTTGGTGCATACATGTTGATTAGTGATATTTCCTCATTGTCTATACTCCCTTTTAACAGAATGTATTTACCTTCCCTATCCCTTTTGATCAGGTCTATTTGTGCTTTGGCTTTGTCAGATATCATGATTGCAACTCTTGCCTTCTTTCTATCAGTTGAGGCCCAAAAGGTCTTACTCCATCCTTTAATTCTACCCTTGTGAGTATCAACCCATCTCATATGTGTTTCTTGAAGACAAGAAATGGTAGGGTAGGTTCTAATCCAATCTGCTATTTGTCTACGTTTTATGGGTGAGTTCATCCCATTCACATTCAAAGTTATGATTGTCACTTGTGGATTCCCTGGCATTTTGATAACTTCCCCTAGTTCTGACATTTCTTCTTTAATTATATCCTTTTGAATCAGTGATTTACTTTAGGTCAGTCCCCCTAGTCCCCTCCCTTGATATGCTTCCCTTTCTAGCCCCTCCCTTTTTATGCTCCCTTCCCCTCCACCTTCTCCTTCACTCCCTTTTTATACTCCCTCCTCCCTCCCCCTCCTTGATTTTCCTTTCTTTCGTACCCTGTTGGATAAGATAAAATTCAGTATCCCACTGGATCTAGATGTTCTTCCCTCTTAGATTTGTTTTCACTGAGAGTAAGGTTTAAGTAATTCCACTTCACTCTCTCTTCCTCTCCTTCTCATATGAGAGTTCTTCCCCTCCCCTTCCCATGTGTATCTTTGTATGGGAAAGATTATTCTATTTAGTCCCCCCTCCCCATTTCTTGAAGTTAATGTTAGTATTATCGACGAATCCCCCCTCCCTTTTTCTTTCTTTGCCCCACCTTTCACCAAATCTTCTTGATGCCCCAATCTTTCCCTATGTATGATTCTTCTAACTACTCTTATGATGCATACAATTTTTGAGAGTTAAACAATACATTTCCCCCACATATTAATATATATAATTTGATATAAATGTAGTCCTTATAGAAGAGAGTTTGACTGAAAGAAAAAGATAAGTTTATCTTCTTTTCCCTTTCTTTCATATTTACATTTTCATGTTTCTCTTGCTTTCTGTGATTGGATATTAAATTTTCCACTAAGTTCTGGTCTTTTCTTAGCAACTGCTTGGAAATCTTCTATTTTGTTGAATGCCCATACTTTCCCCTGGAAGTATATAGTCAGTTTTGCTGGGCAGTTGATTCTTGGTTGGAGACCCAGCTCTCTTACCTTTCTTAATATCGTGTTCCATGCTTTGTGGTCTCTTAGTGTGTTAGCCGCTAAGTCCTGTGTGATCCTTATGGGAGCCCCCTATATCTGAAGCTCCTCTTCTTGGCTTCTTGTAGGATTTTCTCCTTTTATTGGAAGCTCTTGAATTTGGCGGTTACATTCCTGGGTGTTGTCTTTTGGGGATTTAGTATAGAGGGTGTTCTATGAACCCTTTCTATTTCTATTTTGCCCCCTTGCTGCAGAACATGTGGGTAATTTTCTTCTATCATCTCCTGTAGAATAGCATCAAAGTTTTTGTTTATCTCTGGTTTTTTGGGGAGGCCAATAATTCTGAGGTTGTCTCTTCTTCCTCTGTTTTCCAAGTCTGTGACCTTTTCAGTGAGATATTTCATGTTTTCTTCTAATTCATTAATTTTTTGGCTTTGCTTTATTGATTCTTGCTTTTTTGTAGTCTCGCTGTCTTCAATTTGTTTAATTCTGGTCGTTAGGGACTGGTTTTGCTTTTCAGCTTTGTCTGCCCTTCTATTAGATGCTTCCAGCTCTTTCTCCAAGTGTGAAGTCTTGTCTATCAGACTGCTGATCTCCTTCTCTCATTTTTCTTTCCAAAAGGTTTCCATCTTTTGGGCATGCTCACTGTCTTCCAGTTGCTTAATTCTGGTTGTTAGGGACTGGTTTTCCTTTTCTGCTTTGTCTGCCCTTCTATTAGATGCTTCCAGCTCTTTCTCCAATTGTGAAGTCTGGTTTATCAGACTTCTGATCTCTTTCTATAATTTTTTTTTCCAAAATGTTTCCATCCTTTGGGTAAGCTCCAGTTTGAGATCTTCCAGAGCTTGTGGATAGTTTCCATTTTGGGAGGCATGTTCTGATTTTGTTTGGATTTCATCCTCATTCTCTTCTTTTCCTTGGAACTCCCTCCATAAAAGTTTTCAGTAGCCACTTTTTTCTCCCCTTTCTTCTTGGAGGCTTGATTTTGGGCCGTGTGAGCCATCCCTTTGGTGATTTTATTCCACTTTCTTTTTTGGTCTGGGGTCTGGGTGATATGGTGGGGCTTTCTGTGAATTTAGGTTGCCTCAGAGTAGTTCTTCCCAACCTCCATGGTTTCTTAGAGCGCAGACCTCTGTGTTCAGCCCAACAGCCCAGGAGATCAGCATGGCCAGCCCAAGTGTTCAGCTCCACCCAGGTGCTCAGCACAGGATTCTTTCGTGAAACTGCCCTGAGAGGTCTTTTCCTTGCAATCTTTAGATCCCAATGACCCTGATGTGCCCCCCCCCCCGACAGAGAAGGTCCTTACTCACTCGCTGTCCCAGTGAGTGCTCTGATAGTTTACTCTGGTTTAGTGGGGGTGGGGGGGTGGGAAAGACGTCTCAGTTCACATTTTTGTGTGAGCTTTTCCTCTTCCTTATAGTGTGGAAATGTTCAAACCCCACATTCCTTTGTTTCTGTGGGGTACTGGAGAGTCCCTCTCTTCTTCCAAAGGTGATTTTTATGCTCTTTTGAGGTAGTCTCTTTTGTTTGGTGCCGTGGAGGGGAAGCGAGTCGCGTCTAGATTGCAGCCATGTTTACCCGGAAGTCTTTGGGCATAGTAGTTTTTAATGATTGCCTTAATTTCCTCTTCATTATAGGTGAGGTCTCCCTTTTCATTTTGGATACTGTCAATTTGGTTTTTTTATTTCCTTTTTTAAAAATTAGACTGACTAGTACTTTGTCTATTTTATTTGTTTTTTTTCAAAGTACCAGCTTCTATGACTTTCAATTTTATGAATTTCTCCTTTGATTTTTAATTTGTTTACTTTTTTTTTTAATTTGCATGCCCAATTCATTATCCTCTGCTCTCTCTATTTTGTTAATATATGAACTCAAGGATATAATTTCCTCCTGATTACTGTTTTGACTGCATCCCATAGGTTTTGAAAGAATGTCTCATCATTGTCATTTTCTTCAATGAAGTCATTAATTGTTTCTATGATTTGTTCTTTAACCACTTTTGGAGAATTGTATTGTTTAATTTCCAATTAATTTTTGATTTACCTCTCCAAGTACCCTTACTAATTATTATTTTCATTGCATTGTGATCTGAGAAAGTTGTATTTATTATCTCTGCTCTTTTGTACTTATTTGCAATGTTTTTATGCCCTAATACATGGTCAATTTTTTGTGAATATACCATGTGCTGCAGAAAAGAAGGTGTATTACTTTTTGTCCCTATTTATTTTTCTCCACAAAACTACTAACTCTAATTTTTATAAAATTTCTTTCACTTCTCTCACGTCTTTTTAATTTATTTTTTGGTTTGATTTATCTAGTTTGGATAGAGGAAGGTTCAGGTCTCCCACTAGTATAGTTTTTCTATGTATTTTATTCTTGAACTCCACTAGTTTCTCCTTTAGAAATTTGGATTCTATGCCATTTGGTATATACATGTTGAGTGCTGACATTTCCTCATTGTATATACTCCCTTTTATCAGGATGTAATTACCTTCCTTATCTCTTTTAACTAGATTTATTTTTACTTTGTTTTTGTCAGATATCATGATTGCTACTCCTGCCTTCTTTTTATTGGTTGATGCCCAATAGATTTGGCTTCATCCTCTTACTTTCATCCTATGCATATCTTCCTTCCTCATGTGTGTTTCTTGTAGACAGCATATGGTGGGGTTTTGGATTCTAACCCACTCTGCTATGACAAGGCTGCCTGCTCCACACTCCCTCCCTCTCCAGCTCCTTCCCCACTTCCTGTGTTCCAATGCTCTGAGCCTGACACAGCCCTGTTCGCAAGGTGCTCCCTCTTAGACCAGCCAATTTGCATTCCCAGAGGTTCCCACTGCCTCTGGAGGCTTATAGCTCTAGGTGGGGGGGAGGGGTCCTTGGACCTTCCTTCTTCCTTCTCCTTAAACCCAAGTGTTCTTAAATACCAGCTTTTGGGGGGTATACCTTTAGATTTGTGTCCAGCAGGAGGGTTCCTTGGCTCTGTCTTGTTGTAAGGTTTGATTATCTGCCCCCTAGGAGTATTTAAGATGTAAGTATGTTAGGGTTTTCAGAGGTCTGAACTTTTGCTGCCTCTATGCTGCCATCTTGACTCTGCCCCCTTTTGCCTTCCACTCTTGAACAGATTGGCTCCCTATACTGCTATGGGAAAAATATATAGGCCTTAGCTAAATGGATAGTGAATCATAATCTGGTTAATCTTTCTTTAAGAGAACTATATCTATATCTCTTCTCTCTATATCTCTTTCACAGTTCTCACATTCTCATTTTATTAATAAATGTTTAAAACTCTGATGAGATCCTATTTTACTCACAACAAGTTCCTTTGGTTTATCCTGCATTTTTAAATTAATGATGATAGTTGTCATTAACAGGTTTTACACATCATTGTCAACATTCTCTTGGTTCTGCACACTTTACTTTGGATCATTTATTATGTCTTTCTAAGGCTTCTTTTGTAAGTGAGTCTTGCTTATCATTTTTTATGGCACAATAATATTCCATTGCAGTTAAATACCACAACTTGTTCACTCATTCTCCAATGGATAAAAAATACCTCAGTTCTTTGCCAACACCAAAATTGTTGCTATAACTATTTTTGTACAAGTTTGTTCTTGTTTTCTATCTTTGATCTCTTTGCATTACAGACCTAGTAGTGGTATTGTTGGGGTAAAGGGTATACCAATTTATGGTTTTTGAGTGTGAAGATTAAATTAACTCCCCTGCCCACTTTTTAGATTTAATCACCAAAAGTGTAAACACTCCACTCACAACTGAGTGGGGGAGGTCTGTGACTCACATGTGTAATAGTGTGTGACAAATCAGAATTTGCCCCCTGGGCAGTCCTAAGCAAACTTTAGTTGTAATTGGTAGACATAGAAGTGGAGGAAGGCACAGGAAGTGATGCAAAAGAAATGTCTATAAAAAGGATTTACAACTTCTTGTGAGGTCATCTTCAGGAATTGTTCATGCTTGGGACTTCTGAGTGCTCTCATTTTTGGAGTTCTGAGTTTGAGTTGGAGGCTGATGAAGCATCTGATGACTTTATAAGAGACCTTAGACTTGCTGAGACTGTCCTTGAATCTCCCCCTTTGGAATGGCATGTGGTGAGTGAAAGAGATGACTCCTTTCCTGGATTTTCTGAAAGGACTAGTCTCAGGAGAGACCTATCCTCTTGAGAAAAGATCCATGCATCCCCAGGTCCTTGGCTACAAGGGCTGAGGTCTCTCTGGATAAGGACTTAACTTACTTGCCTATTTTTGAACCAGGGGTTTGAGCAAAATACTTAGTGCTTAGGCTAGATATTTTACCCTATCCTCTCTCTCATCTTCTTACTTTCACTATTTCTATATTTTGTAAATAAGTTGTTAAATAAATCTCTTGGAATTAATTAAAATTCCTGATGACCCTGTTCTTAAATAATCCAGTCCAACCTTTTATAAAAAAAAACCCCCTCATAATTTCTATTCCTTACATGGTTCCAAATTGCTCTCTAGAATGGTTGCATGAGTATACAATTCTACCAACTATGTTTTAGTGACAATTAGATTTTTAAGAGAATATATGCAAAATAAATGTAAGGTAAAGGAGGAGATAAAAAGTTATTAGGAAAGGTTTCACATAAGTTGTGTTTGAACTCAATTTTGAAGAGATTTAAGGTTTTGGATTGTTAAGGGATTGTAATCAAGCAGTGAATCTCAAACAGAACATGAAAAAGACATAGTAATACTGGTAATATAGAGTGAATGAAAGTTAAAACCCAAAATAAGTCATATTTGTTCCTAGAGGAAATAAGGAGTCAATGGAATCTATGAAGTCAGATAGTGACTTCCAAATCTGTCCTTTTGGAATATCACTTTTTTAAGATCACTTAGAGAGGGAACAAAGGAATACTCCAATTATTTGGGAATGTTTGAACTAATTATTAGATAAAACTAAAAAATCTATTATTTCAGTAAGAAAGATTAAAGAGGTAGATAGCTTCAGATAAAATTGGGTAGGAATTGTGTGAACTGTTGTAGAATAAAATAAGAACCAGGAAAACAATTTATACAGTAACTGAAATGTGTGTGAATGTTGATTAATAAAATGTCCAACTAAGTATGACTCCAAAGTCCTGATGATGAAACATACATGTCATTATGATGTGAGTGAATGGTGATAAACTTAAGTTATACATTTCACTTTTGACATGGAAAATCTATGGATCTATTTTGCTTATTTGTTATGAAGATTGTGATGGGGCTCTTTTGTTTTATTTTTCTTTTGCATTAGAGGTGGGAGTTTGAGGGAAACTAGATCCATAAATAATGTTGTCAATAAAATTAAAAAGGAAAATAAAGAGGGGAAAAGTATTGGATTATTTTACAACACAAAGAAGAAAAGAGAATAAAGTTCAAAGGAAATAAAATGAGAACAACTTTGAAAAGGTTGTTGATTTTACTATATAGTATTTTTTAAAAGATAGCTGCATGTGATAGATTTTTAGTTTTAAATATAATCATTTACTGTTCTGCTTTATATATAGAAATATATTATTTTTGAGGTCCAAGTGTAGAATATGAAGAGGAAAAATATCTACCAAATTAGATTATATATGAATATATATGCATTTAAACATATGTATATATAAATATGTACATATATTGATATAGAGGAACATATATTTATTTAATTATATTTATCATTGAAACACCCTGGCACAAATTGAAGTTCTTCATAATGAATTTTTTTGTCATTTTTATGGTTATTTTATAAGAATTTAAGTTATTTATTTTATATTTACTACTAATAGTGAATTGTCATCCCCTTCCTTTGGTTTGTTGACTGAGAAAGAGATATAAGTATGATACTATTGTGATCACAATTATCTCTTAAAAGGACTATGATAGAAGTCTTTTAAAATTAATAATAAAATGGAAAAGCAGACCCAAAATGGCAGAGTAGTAGCAGGAACCTATTAAACTCTCAACATTCTTTACCAAATAACTTTAAAATAATGTTTCAAATCAAAATCCGGAGATAGAGTCAACAAAACAGGAGACCATTAGGAAAAGTGTGTGATATCACATAGGCCAGAGTGTACCTAACAATAGCACCAAATATGGGCTTTGGAGGAGATTGCCAGCACAAATGGAGTTCTCATCTCAGATAGGATAAGGGGATGAGACCAGGGGTGAGAAAGAGATTAGAGGCAACATGTTTTGGGGGCTTAGTTTAGTGCTCAGTATCATTTGATAACTTTTATCCATAATCAGTTCTAGGTCATAGTTTGAGGATAGAGAACAGTATTTATGGTCAACTTCATGGTAGCAAGAATCTTAATTACAGTTCTAGGGTCCTGAGGAGTTTTAGAATTTGAGGCTATACTAGAGAAATGGTCTTGGTCATAGTCTGAGGGCCCTAAGAAGGGCTATGAATTTTTCATGGAAGGAGAGCAACCCTTCCTGGGTAAAGACTCAATTGCAGACCAGGAGAGCAATGAACATTAACTATCCCATTATTGCATCATCTTGAAAGCAACAAAATTTCCACAAACACATACACCAGAAGTAGCTGAGAAAACAACAATATGAAAAAGACTGGAACTTGGAACACTGCTTCCCCTAGGTGAGCTTAACCCAATTTTAACATAAAGTTCATATTCCAGGAATAGCTAGTTGAGGAAACAACAACAACAAAAACAACAACACCTTGACCATAGAAAGTTACTACAGAGGCAGGGAAGACCAAATCAAAACTCACTTGACAATAATGTGAAAACAAATAGAAACAAAGCCTGAAAGAAAAATACCAATTAGACACAAGCCCAACAAGAATTTCTGAATGAATTAAAGAAAGAGGAAAGAGTTTTAGAGGGAAAAAGGGGGAAAGAATTGAGAGTGGTGTTAAAAAATATGAAAAGAGAATTAATAGCTTAGTAAAAGAAGCACAAATACTGAAGAAAATAACATCTTAAAAAATAGAATTGGCCAAATAGTAAGAGGTATTGAATCTACTGAAAAAAGTAACTTTTTAAAGATTATTTTTTATAATTATATTATATTTGAGATAATGACTATTTGAGACTTCAAAAATGATTTAAAAAGTCAAAAGAATGGAAATGTAGGAGAAAATTTGAAATATATAAATGGAATATTCACTCAAAAATAGATTCAGGAGAGATAATTTAAGAATAATTGCAGTATCTGAAATCCATCATCAAAGAAAGATCCAATACGCAATATCTCAAAATTATAAAACTGCCCTGAAAATCTAGAACCAAGAGGGTAAAATAGAATTGGAAAGAATCCACCTGTCATCTCCTAAAAGAGATACCAAAATGAAAATTTTCAGAAAATTATAGCCAAAATAAATTATACAAAAAATCAAGGCATTCCCCAATTAAAAAATTAGGCAAGGGATATGAATAGGTAATTTTCACATGATGAAATCAAAATTATCAATAAACACATGAAAAAGTGTTCTAAATCCTTCCTGATTAGAGAAATGCAAATCAAAATAGCTCTAAGATACCATTTTACACCTAGCAGATTGGTCAATATAGTAGCAAAGGAAAGTGATAAATGTTGGAAGGCATATGGAAAAATTGGGACACTAATACACTCCTCGTGGAGTTGTGAATTGGTCCAACCATATGGAAGGCAATTTGGAACTACACCCAATGTCTTTAAAAGAATGCCTGTCCTTTTAATTCAGTCATACCACTAATGGGTTTGTGCCCCAAAGAGATAATAGGGAAAAATACTACCACAAAAATATTTATGACCATTCTTTTTGTGGTGGCAAAAAACTGGAAAATGAGGGGTGTCCATCAATTGGAGAACAGCTAAACAAATTGTGGTATCTGATAGTGATGGAATAATATTGTGCTAAAAGAAATAATGAACTAGAGGAATTCTATGTGAACTGGAAAGATCTCCAGGAATTGATGCAGAGCAAAATGAACAGAACCAGGAGAAAGTTGTACACAGAGAGTGATCCACTGTGGCCCAATTGAATGCAATAGACTTCTCTACAAACAGGAATGCAATGATCCAGGACAATTCTGAGTGACTTATGAAAAAGAATGCTATTAACATTCAAAGAAAGAAATACAGGAGTAGAAACACTGACGAAAAACATATGATTGATCACATAGCTTGATGGGTATATGATTGAGGATGCTAACTTTAAATAATCACTCTATTGCAAATATTAATAATATGGAAATTGGTTTTGAACAATGATACATATAAAACACAGTGGAATTGCTCATCTGCTTCAAAGGGGGGAGGTAGAAGGGGAGAGAAAGAACATAAATCATGTAACCATGGAAAAGTATTCTAAATTAATTAAATAAATCAATAAATTTTAAAAAAGAAAATTACAGCCAATTTCCAGAGCTCCAAGCCAAGGAGAAAATAGTGTAAGTGGCCAGAAAGAAACCATTCAGACAGTCTGCATATAGCATCAGGATCACACAAGATTTAATAGTTTCCATATTAAAGAATCAGTTCTATTAAACTGTAATGTATTTTAACCAACTTTGTTATGCCTGAATTTAATGATATAATAAAAAAAATAAACATTTATATATCTTCTTAGTTTTTGCAAAGCACAAAAATATCCTAAAGATAATTTATACTATTAACAATTTATCAAACACCCAGATCATCACAGAATAGACTTTTTATCCTTTATTTTCTTACATAAGAAAAAATGTATATATATATATATCTATATCCATATCACTTCACATTATTTATGCTTATTAGTCTTATCTTTGTGGTCTTATACTTCAGTAGATAAAATATGATACATATCAAGAGTATAAAAGTTTCATAATTAGATTTTCATGACTTATTTTTATATAAATGAACATTAAGCATTTCAGCCTAGTATAAGCTGAAAAATGATTATCCATGTTAACAACATGTGACAAATGTCTACTATAAAAGGGACCAATTAGCCATATAAATGTCACATAAATATAATCAATCAGTATGAATAAAAGATTCTCAGACTTGTGTTCACCCCACTGATGTATAGATAAAAATTTAAAATCAAGTCTGGGGAAACATCTTTTTACAAAGAATATCACCAGAGAATATATATATAGAGAGAGTGAATCTTAAAACTATTCAGACTCTACGTCAGAAGATTTGATTAAGTTTTTCCCCTATTTTAACAATGGAGGTACTTGATCAGGAATGTATTGAGAAGTTTTAAAATTTTCCACCCTACTCAGACAGTGCCTTAGGGGAAGATAAAGTTGCAAACTCCTGATTCAACAATGAAAAGTCCCTAACTCATACTTATAGTAAAGCTAGAACCTTAAGCTAGGTCTATTTTTAGATCTAATACAAAAAGGTGCTAAATACCTATAAAGGTTAAAATAATCACTAAAAAGGTCAAGTAACTTACAAAAGGCAAGCTTAACAAAAGAGGTGTGAAGTAGTAAGAGGATTTTATCTAACCTGAGAAGGTGGGAACAAAAAAAAGATGAGAACTAAGAATGGACAGTCCTGGGAAAAAGTGTCTACTGTGATTGGTAGATGTGAAAATTTAGGGGAGGTGATATAAGAGAAAATTTCTTTAAAAGGAGAAGACAGTTCAGGTAATGGAGTTTTGGATTGGAAGTTAGTTGGAGTTCCGAGTTGAAGTGAGGACTGGAGGCAGGTTGGAGACAATCTTGTGGTGAGTGATAAAGACTAAGTCGCTCTCCCTTAGGCACTTTCTACTGCTTGGCTATTCTCTCTCTCTCTCTCTCTCTCTCTCTCTCTCTCTCTCTCTCTCTCTCTCTCTCTCTCTCTCTCTCTCTCTCTCTCTCTCTCTCTCTCTCTCCTTCCCTTAATTCCTTCATTTATATTAATTAAAATCTCCATAAATCCCAGATGACTTGGGTATTTTTGAATATTTGGGAATTTCCCATGGTGACCACTTATGTTCAGATTTTAAGTCAAAACACTAAAAATTATCTTTACCAATATGGCCCAAACCTTTACAGTTTTTGGCATTTACAGTTTTTAACATTCACAGTTTTGGCAACCACATTTTGGCGGTTACTATATATATATATATATATATATATATATATATATATATATTTAAATTGTCTACTGTATTTAAATTGTCTACTGTATTTAAATAATGTGGATATTAGATTATGATTCTTATTGGTGGAGGAAATCCCCATACTACTGCCATTACATCTTGAGTCATTGGTTCACAGACAATTTTATTTATTTTTATCCATTTTTTTCTATAATTTTAAAGAAATACACTTTAAATAAAAATGAATAGCTTTCTACTGTAATATCCTTAAATCATTTTTCTCTTTGTTTTATATGTAGATTTTTTCTGTGGGGGTTGGGGAGGGGACATCTTTTTGTGGGAAAATCTGAGTTAATTTTGTTGACATATGATAGATTGATTTGGCATTGATGAAGATTTTTTTGCCATTAAATGTTTTTACTGGTCCTCATATTTCCCGACCTCATGTTTAAAATTGTCAACAAGATTACACATTATATTTTATAGCACAATACATAAAAGTTTGCCAAATGTTTCATAAGTAATAGAACATTTTAAACACTCCATTTTGAAACATGTTAGTAAAATGAATTTTTTTCTGAATTCACTATGGTTCTAATTTATTATCTAATCTAAAATACTAGGACATATTGGAATTTGGTTAGTTACATAGGAAAAGCATTACAGAATTAAGTAATATAGATGTATTATTAGAAATCATAATTTTGTGAGTTAACTTTCTTTAATATTTTGTTTTATATGTATTACTGTATTTTTAAAAAAAGTTTTTCCCCTAATTATTCTTCATATAACTTTGTCAGAATTGACTTAGTACCACTCAAGCTCTGTATGCCACTGCCACATCATGGTACAGGGCTATTTCTGGGATCATACAAGGGTAACACATTCTAGATATGATTTTTAGTTGGGAATGCATGTATTATGAGCTTGGAAATGTTTATCTTGTGACTTTCATCCATGGAGCAGCCCAACTAAATTCATTACCAAAAGTTTGTCTATTGGGAGATGACTTTAAAGAATCAGAAAAACTCATGAAAACATCTAATTACTAGAAGATTTGGCAGTCTGTTGTTGAAAAGACCTCCCACACAAATATTGGTCATTGAATCACTGGAGAAATGTTTGCTTTAAAGATTTCATTTATTCATTTATTTACTGATAACCAGTCCCATTTCTTATGTGCCATGAACTATCATATGGGAGTAGAAAAACAAATATATTTAATACTTAAAAGAGTGAGTAAAGATTGGGAGAATGAAGGGCCTTCTTTTCTAAACTGCTCTAATACAGATATAGTGATTTTTAATTCATTTTGTGTCATTAACTCCTATGGCATTCTGGGTTAGCCTAGGCATCACTTTTCAGAATAATGTTTTTGAATCCATAAAACAAAGGCAGAGGATTACAAAGAAAACTAACAATGTTGAAATAAAATGTTTTTCTCATTCAATACTAAAATTCATCCACATATTCTAGATTAAGAATTAATGCTCTAACACAATATCATTAATGTTAAACTCATTTCACAAAGGTTGTCTACAGGGAGATTTTTTTTATGTTTTGCTTGTGTTTTTTTAAATCATAGTAACTGTCTTCTGAGATGTGGAAGACTTGCAATTTGTGTTGTAAGAAGAAGCACCCAAAATGACAAAATGAATCCCTGAAATCCCACAGAAATGCTTGCTAGAAGCATTTTTTCACACTTTTCTCCTCCTTCTTTTGAATATGAAAGCTCTGAAAAAGACCATAGGAATAGAAATCTTTTGAGTCTTAAAAGAGGGCAGAGGTTCTGTGAAAATGTAATACCTTCTTTCTTAAGTTATTCACAGAGTATTGTAGTTGAGATTTTAAATATGAACCGCAAAACCTTTCTTTCTTTTTTTTTTTAATTTTCTAGAGACAGGATGTCATTTGCTTTCCTGGGTAGCTATTTGTATGTCTGGTTCTTACAATTTTATTTTTCCTCATCTTTCTTGGTGAAAAGATTTAAAAAAATTTTAATTAAAGAAGTTCAGTCATGGCCACCTAAACAAATGCAATTTAGACAGTTTGTGAATTGAGATGATGAGATAAATATCTACATTCAAATTTTATTTTTATTTGCTTCTAAAGCATTGTCATTTGGAGTGGTTTCATGACAGATATCTTATGGTTCTTTGCTCTAGTGGACTTTTCAAAAAAAAATTTTATTCTTTTTTTTTAATTGAGTTACAAAGTCTCTCCCCTCCTTCTAAACTCCCCTCACTAATTGAAAAACTCTTTGATATTAATTATACATTGCAATCACAGAAAATATTTTCATTTAAGCTGTGTTTCAAAACAAACAAAGGCAATAAAAAAAGTGAAAAAAAAGTTATATTTACATTTGCACTCAGAGTGTACCAGTCCTCTATTTGGAGCTGGATAGAATTTTTCATCATGAGGCCAGGGGTCATCTTTACAATACTGCTGCTACTGTATTTGATAATCTGGTTCTGTTCATTTCACTCTGCATTAGTTCCTAAAAGTCTTCCCAGGTTTCTCTGAAACCCTACTAGTTATTATTTTTTAAAGTACAATACTATACTATTCCATCCCAGAACAGCTAGATGATGCAATTGATAGAATGCCAGGAATAGTCAGAAAGACTGATCTTCCTGAGTTCATATATGGTCTCAGAAACTTATTAGCCGTGAGACCATTGACAAGCCACATAAACTTGTTTTCCTCCGTTCCTTATTTGTAAAATGAGCTGGAGAAGGAAATAACAAACCACATTAGTATCTTTGCCAAGAAAATCCAAAATAGGGATATAAAGAACTGGACATAACTAAAAACACCTGAACAGCAACATTCCATCATTATCAGATCCCACAGCTTGTTCAATCTTTCTCCAACAGATTGGCATCCCCTCAGGTTCCAATTCTGTGCACTATAATAAAAAGTTAATATTGATAATCTTAGAGCTTAGATTTTTGAGTTTTAAATTCTAGATTACTGTGGTCATTTACTACTGTGGATTGTGTATATAATTGATTCTACTGATTCACCACTCTATTTCTTACCCAAGATAATATGGTTTTGATGATTACTGTTCAGTGGTCTTTTTAACCATGCCTTCTAAGTCCCAGGAGGTGTGTCTCCATGACTGCATCAAGAATGGTACATATCATAATATATCTCAAGTTTTAGTATATCTCCACTTTTCCAGTTTCTATAGCTACTTTTTCTGGCATCTCAGAGGCAAAGAGGGCCAACATTTTGAACATTTTGCATTGGACTCTGAAATTAAGATTGCTAGAATATTTCTCCTCTGGTGAAGAGAAAATCCCTCACTTTTTGCAAGATTGTAGGTCCAAGTAGAAGATTTACTGCAAACCAACATAAGACAACTAGATGACAGAATACATAAAATGCTAGATTTAGGAGTCACAAAGACCTGAGATTTTGCCTCAAAGACTGCTATGCTATGTGACCATTTTGAAAGTCACTTGACTTCTTAAAGCTATTTCCTAATCTGTAAAATAAAAGGGATTAATTTGGCCTCCAAGAACCCTTCTATCTCTAAATCTATTACTGACAGATAAACCTGACCCTATATTATATTTGCATTTATGCTCCACTGTGAGAAGTATCTGTTTATCATCAAAGATGTTGTGTTCAACTCTATGCTAAAAAAATTAAGATCAATTACTTCAAGTTAAGTTGGGAGAAATGGGTACAGGGTTTCATTTTTTTTTAATAAAAACAAAGTAAAGTAAAACAAAATATAAATTTATTTTTATCAATCCTGTTATTCTATACTACAAGTGTCATTCTTGCATTCCATATCCTATGTAAGATGAGGATAATTATGTGGACTAATTTTTATTTTGAAATTTGTCATTAGCAGTAGAACCAATACTTTTATAGAATTGTATTGCATTTCTTCTGTAGTGGGCTTAATTAAACTGTCAAGCTTGTATTCGTCATCATAAAGAGAAAGCAATTAAATTTAGCAATTACATATAGGGCATTATACTAGGTACTGAATTTTTTAAAGGCTATCCATACCTTAAGAGGGCTTAACATTTTGTTGGAGACTAGGGCAATTTAGAAGGTTTTATGGAGAAGGTTGGTTGGATTCTTTTAGAAATTTGAATAATAGTTAAATTTACTAATTCAGAAGTTTTTCCCTTATACAATCTCAATGCCTCTTATCTTTAGTAATGGTAAAAACTTCATAAAGTGTAGAGGGGAAACAGGCAAGATAAGAAGGCACATGAAGTAAAAAAACCTAATATTTCTTCCAGGACAGAACAATATGGATTAAATAAAAAAAGGAATTGACTATTACTTCTTCCAGTTTTCTAACTCAAATGCCTAAACATAATTTATAAACTTCAAGGTTTTAAAATTAAGTTCTTTCCACTTGCAATGATTACAGTCTCTCTAGGTCTTATTAGAAGGTCATAATGAATTGTCATTGAATAAAAAATAATCTGTACCCTGTGGCTAACCTTTTAATGAAGAACCTGTACAAAGTTGGGTGAGCTGGTCTTCCAACATCCGAAATAAGTATTCCATTGGCTCTGCATGATACTGGTATAAACTTGAAGACTCAGGATCACCTCTATGAAACAAGGAATTCTCAGAATAGAAAAGTCACTTAGGCAATTTCACTAAAAAGGGAATAAAGGTGAAATGAAACCAGGGC
Source organism: Monodelphis domestica (assembly GCF_027887165.1). Lineage (NCBI taxonomy): Eukaryota > Metazoa > Chordata > Mammalia > Didelphimorphia > Didelphidae > Monodelphis > Monodelphis domestica. Next base: position 654,587,276 of record NC_077227.1, on the reverse strand, counting down.
TTCTGTGAATCCCTTTCAATATGGATTAGAGTTTTCCAAAGAATATCATGAAATTCAATTTCCTCTTTACCCTAGTCAGATCTTAAGAGTGAGAAAAGGAATTTCATCTCAACCAATTCCTGGAACAATTATGATGGTTTTTATAATTATCATCTGAGATAATAGCCAGCCTATTTGCAGACAAGATGAAATAAAATACCTTGACATCAGTTGCAAAGGCATCACATAATTCCATTAGGAGCATTTAGAGTGCCATAGCACCATCTGGATACCTCTTTGTTAAAGAGTTCTTTTCCACAAATTAATATACTTCATTATACATTTATTCATGGGTGAGGAGTTGGTTGATGAAAGCAGTGCAAGAGTATCTTACTGATCCTCTCTTTATCTGCAAGCAAACATCAGTGCCTCTTCTCTCAATATATACTGAAGAGATTCTTATGCCTAATCTTAAGAATTTAAATATGCAATTCCAAGACATCCATGCAAAGTCCTATCTCTCTTTTTCTTTTTTTTTTTAAATTATATTTCTTTCTGTTTTGATGAATATTTCAGGCCAACTATAGAGGAAGAAGAATCAGGTTTTAGTATGAAAAGCTCAAAAACAAAGTTTTATCTGCCAATGAAAAGATTGTCTGGGGTGAATAGTATTAATCAGAAGAGGAGTCTACAAAGCAGCACTCAATTAAAGGCAACCAAACAGCTTCAGTGAATATAGAGTAATATCCTTTTCAAATCTGGGCTCCCAATCTAGTGCCCTTAAATGTTTATTTGCATTTTAATTGCTTGAAAAACAGTAGGATGTTAGCAGAGCTCCTCAGAAGGCAAATAGTCAAAAAGCTTCATTTAAAGTCTATAGTTAGAGATTCTCTTTGCAGCAAAATCAACAATGCTCTCTTTAATAGTCTGTGCTTAGAAATCAGTCTCCCTCTGTAATACTGCACCATATACACTTTTATTAATAGCAATGTTTTTCAAAGCATGGCAGAGAAGAGCCTTGTACTATTATGAGTTTATTATAGTTTGAGAAAGTTATTTTTCCAAAGCCAATAATTTTCCAAGATTTTAAGGGATCTGTGATTTCATTGATTTGGGGATACTTTCACCAGTGATAGAGATAGTAAGCCACCAATGCTTGCCCTTCCTGTGGGAATCTGTCTCATGCTTTCCTATAATATGCCACAGGGCAGGTTTTCATAGCCATGTTCATAACTCCTGTGAAAAAATGGATATTCTTAATATAGATTTAAATTTTCCCATATGCATATATGCTTTGAATATTTATCTCATAAAAATGAAAACAATATATTACATTAGTGCAAGGTGAGATTTTTAAGCCATGAATATCTCAAGATCCTGCCAAGACATCATTTTGACAATTAGGAGGTTGTTATTATTGTTTTAAGATAATGAGCATACATAAAATGTGCTTCAGTTTCTTTATATATTATCAGATAATTTGATGGTTAAGTTTATTACACACCCAGACATACTTTCTCTACCTACTTAAAGGAAAAAAAAAACCTCTGAAATGTCAACAACTGGAACATCTAACATCTGGGAACTCTTTATTTCCACTACAAAAATCAATATGGTACTTGGGAAGGAGCATTGCACAAAACACATGCTTTCTGTAGATTAATATCATAAATACTAAATTGGGCAAGAGGGATAATTTTATTTAAAGATGCTTCAGTAGAAAAATAAATTATATGGCAAAGTAAAGTGTAGAGTGAAGTAGAGTATGCTTGACAAATTTTATTGTTTTAATAATTTTCCTGTGGTGTATCCCATTACCCTTCCTCTTATTTGCTGAGTTATCATCAGAATGTCCTAATGAATAATTTAGTGTGTTTTTTCCCTCTATTTCAGTATGAGTGGAAAGGTACAAACACAGGAAGGGGGTTTAGGCAGGCATTGACATCAAAGGCAACAAAGCAGGTTTATGTTATTTCTAGCAAGGCATATAGGTTAGGAAAATTATATACATGCACATGTTTACAGATAAATACATATATAGATATATGTCTATCTGTTGCATAGTCATATATATGCATATATACACACATATTCATTATATAGTCATATGTATGCTTGTAGATAGGTGGATAGGTAGTTAGGTAGATAGGCATATCAGAAATGGGATTACTAGATTTGACATTCCTGGGGTAAAAAGTCTTTCCATTGACTCATCTAGATGCATTATTGCTATTATTTTCTCCCTATGACAGATAATATTAGATAGTAGATGTACTATTTCTGATACATCTAGACATATGATCCAGGAAGAACAAATTAATCTTTTGATGTCCCAGGCAATGCTCCAAGACTTCAAGTTTCAGAGGATCTGATATTCCTGGCATGATAGGATCATGGGTCCAGAGCTAGAAAGGCTCTCAGAAGCCATCTAGTCCACAGTCTTCATATTAGAGTGAGGAAAGCTACACAGGTAATGAATATCAGAGGTATGATTTGAACCCTGCCTATATCACTTAGGACACACTGATCTTTAAGTGTATTGTACTATTTTCTTCACCTAGAGTTTAATACATTCATGAAATCACAAGCTGAGACCATATATATTCAAAGATTTCCTTATGTCTTCACAATCAGGGGTTTAAACATCCATGTGTGGAGATATGGCTTCTCTTTTATTTTAATTTCATGTAATTTCAATATGTTACATGTTATAATATATATATATTGAAAATATATAAAATATAAAAAGATATTATGTTATATTAAATATTGGAAGACTAATGTCAGATTTTAGCTACAGAAATCAGGAAAATGAGTAACAGTAATCACAAGAAACTTATTGCTCCTACTATTCACTCAAATGAAGTACATCATTATTTTACTTTTCAAAAGGGTTCTTAAAAATACTGCAATGAGACCAGAAATCTGTGAGCTAATAGAATGATAGACATGGGAGGAAGGGATGAAATGCATTTCCAATGAGACTTTCTCCATTTCCATCTACACCCCACAACCTACTTAGCAGTTGGTTACAAATTACTTGGCGTTGCCACTAAAAGATCCCTGGTGTTAATTTCACATCTTCAACTAGATGATAAATTCATTCAGGACACAGTATCAAGTATAGAACCAAGGGCATAAATGCTTCTTCTCAACTGATAAAACAGTACAATATTTTTTGGGTTAAATTTCCCAGTTCTTCCCCTTTGTCTACTACTACTACCAACCTGTGCAACCTTGGATGAATCCATTAAACACGCCAGGCTTAAGTTTTCCCATGTGTAAAGTGAAATGAGGTGGTTATGTTTATCTGACTTCTTTAAAGCCCTTTTCATTTCTGAATGTTGGATGCCCTGATCCCCTGTATTGTACAGGACCTTTTTTAAAATATATATTTTGAATGGTGATGAGATAGATACTTGACAATTTACAAGCAAGTCCCAGATTTTTGTAGTGTAGCTGTGGATTTAGTGTGAATCCTGAAGTGTATTTAGGTCTGTTTGATTCTGTTATTTGTGTAACATTAATAGAAAAAGCTGCCTTCTCCAGTAAATAAGTAATGAATGTTTACAACTAAATAACCTTCTTCCCCAACCTTATGTTCAATGTGTCACCATCACAAACATTATATTCTAAGAAAAAGAGAAGCTGATATAGGTAAACAAATCCCTGGCAGTTGTACAGTTTATATTTGTTTACCAGAAATATCTTCGACAAAGGGAGACATTAGATATAACAATTTCAGGGCAGTCACACTATATCAACTTATCTCAAAGATAAGATTTTTTTTTCTTCCACTGAAAGTACCATCTCATTCACTGGCAGAACAAGGTCATCCAAGAACTTATACTCATCAAATGGCTCTAGAAAGTATTACTGGTAATTTTAGTTACCACACTATATTTCTTGTCAATAAACTAGGAGGTAGATATATCCTAATGAAAAGCACATTGTATTCTGAATCACAAACGTGGGTTCTGTTCCTAGTCCTGTCATTATTTAGCTCTGGTCAAATCACTTTAACTGTTTAGTCTCTGGTTTATTTATTTTTTAATTAAAGGGGGTTTAGATGAAGTCTCTGTTTTTTCAACTAGTTGTAGTAGTCTATAATTCTCAGGTAGAATATAAAGTTCTTCAGGTCAACTCTTTTTTTTTTGTCTTTGTATCTCTTGTTCCTAGCATAGCATTTTATAAATTGCACATGTTTAGCAAATGCTTGAAGAGTATCTTCTGACTATGTGCATGTTGAGGATTACAAGACCAAAATAATAGCAGAATAGATTTTCAATAAAAACAGATATTTGAAATAACATTTAATTCACAAGTTGACAGTGGAATTCACTGTCACAAGTTAAATATTTAAGAAATTAACATTGGAAAATTTAAAATAATACCTAGATCTCCCCTTTAACATTCTTACTCCTATGTGACTCTTTGACCCAAATGACTATGTCCATAGTCAACCTGAAAAACTTTTGACTCAAGTGCAAGATTGTCATGTTGGCAGTGCCTTTTAATCAACAACCCTACTCCAAAATTTGTTATGAAAAAGTGAAGACCTCAAATGGTGAGAAAATGTCCAGCCATATGAATGAAATGGTGAATTACTGAAGAAAAGGAGATATAATTGAGGAAATATAGAAAACTTAGGATACTAACCATAGACTAGTGAGAAATTGGCCTCTGGAGAAAGGGATGTGGAAACTTAATTTGGTGCCAGGTAATATATTTCTACTAAGTCCACAAGTGAAGAATGAAGGCACAATAGGTCCTACAGTCTTTTAATAAGAGGAAGAAGCTAGGGAAGAATAGCATATAATCAATTGAAAAGAGGGATTGGACAGTAGAGAAGAAGGGTATCATAAAATAGAACATTCTGGGAGAGGAGATTCATTTCTGCAATGAGTCAGGGGCCTCATCTGATTTGTTCTTTGGTAAGTTTGAAAATTAGGAAATCACTTTTTATAAGGAAAAACTGTACCTTCTGGAAAGCATTCCATCCCCAAGAGATAAGATTATGAGTCTTATGCAAATCAGCCTGCACCAAGAGTAAAATAGGGAAGACGTACAATAAAAGCAAAGATAATATAAACTTTTATCGTGGAAAGAACAGAATTTAGCATAAAGTCTCAAAATTGGGACCCAGAGTGACTTCTACTGCAAAATACTGCTTCTATGTTTAATTAGTTTCTTAAAGACTTGATATTTTTAAGGACAAGGTTACAGTAAGGGAAGAAAAGGGTAAGGTAACATCCCCAAACTAAGTAATATAGAAATGCTGAAAGGAATTAAAATTTCAATTAAAAAATTACTTCATGAAGCACAATGATAGAATACATGTAAAAATGAGAATATATTTCAAGAATCAAAAAACCAAAATATATAACAACATGAAAGGAAGTGAAAAAATATAATGTGAAATACAAAAGAAAGGACAGCTTCTCAGGAAATGGTGGGGCAAAAACTAATTTTTGAAACTAAATTTGATAATGAAAGAAAAGGTAGATGAAAGGAATCAAGTAAAAAAAGAGACAAAGAAGAGCATAACAATTTTAGAAAACTCAAAAAAACTTGTGCTAGGACAAACAAATGGAAGCAGAGAAATGCGAGAAGAGTGTGAGAACAGAGCAGCATCAAAGAAGGACAAGGTAGAAATAAGGATAGTAATGGTAAGAAACTCATTATTTTTTTCAGGGTTGGATAAATATAACAAAATATAGAACTGAGGAAAGCTTTAAATAATGAATCTGTAAGTAGCATTGTTTATAAATGCAAATATAATAATTGTAGACAGAAGTGATCTTCTCTAGGGACAGGAATTGAATAACTTTCACTGAAATCAAGAGCATGTCTTGGTGAGTGGGTTTCAAGAATCAATTTTGTTCTGGGGGCATACAATCCACCAAATGGTATTGAGTGGTCTGAAATAAAATTATAAAATAAGATTAAATTATAAAATTATAAAAATGAGAAAAGGATGTTGTATGTTTTCATATGTGCAAATGAAGTGGGTGGAGTGCCATTTATTTCTATCAAGAAAAGAGGATTTCAGGAACTGGGAGAGACAGCTACTGTTCCTGGGTATCTGAGAAAACAGTTCTGCCTATTTTTTTAAGTTTTCACTAAACAACAGAATTATGTTTTTCAACATGAAATAGGTCATAACAAACCCTTCTTATTTCTAACATATAAATCCTCTAAGTTCATTTTACTAGATGTGTTAAAAATAGATAATGATACAAAAGAAGAAAATATTTGAGGCAAATTTTAGGTAAAATGTTATTTTCCCATAATATATATTTCATCACTTCATGATGCATTTCCAAAAAAGGCAAGAAATAATAAATGTACATTTTAAATTAAAATATTAACTAAATCCTTTAGAACAGAGATATCAAACTTGTGGCCTGGTTGCAAAGAACTACAAAAGTAGGAAGTATATTGGACAAGATTAAGAGGCATTGGGAAATATTTGATAAAATAAATGCTAATATGATACAACATAGCCAATGTTCATATGTGGTTTTCTAAGTCAATATGCAGGCTTAAGGGACCTGTTTCATTCAGAGTTTACCATTAATAAATTAGAGAACCCAATGCAATAAAGAATAAAAAATAAGCCTACACAGAGAACAGAAAAAAAGATAAAGCTTTGGAAGTAGAAATTTAATAGTTATATCCTTACTAAGGAGAGAATTTAATATATATTTATATATTTGTATATATATATATATTTATCACAGAACAACAAAAAATAACAAGACAGTGACAAAAATGATAGTTACTACAAAAATATATGGAATATAATTAAAGCTTTCTGAAAGGAAACAAAATGTATCTCTGAGAATATATGCTGCCAACATAGAAAAAAAGACTAAAGAACTTAATATGCAATTAAGAAAAAATATTATATCAACAATTAAAAACATAAGAAATATAAAAATAAATATTGAAAATTATGGTAGAAACTGAAACAAAGAAGACAAATTACTACAGAATTGATGAACCTGGAAATGTGATTTTTGAAAAGATGAAATTAAATTGATAAATGTTTAGTTACCTTAGAGGAAAGCTTAGTTAGAGGAAAATCAGATTGCAATAATTTAAAAAATGAATAAGGCAAAATAAATTCAGAGAAGAATAAATTACCAAAATATTAGAAAGGGAAATTTCACAAAAGATTTCATGAATTCTAACTAAAACATCATATGGACCATAAACTCAGCCCCAGGCACCCAATTGTATTCAAGGCCAAGGGTATTTATGGGAGCTTTAATTCCTGAGCACCAAATGACATCAAACTGAGCCCAGCTCCAAGGCCAAGGGTTGCTTATTGGGACCCCTGGATCCCTCCAATGAAAAGCTATCAGGGGAAAGTCCATTAGTTCCTATCTGAATAGGGGTACCCAGGAGCACCTGTCCATTTCTTCAAGTCCAGCTGACAGCAAAGAGCAGTGGGACCTTAACATTTTCTCTATGAAAATCATATCCCTCACTACTTCTGGGGAAAGTGGCTCCATCTTTAAAAGAAGCGGCATCTCCACTTCCACCAATCCTAGTTACTTCTTTCTAACTACAATGAAAGGTTTCCATGAGAAGAGCAAAATTTGAGTGACAAATTCTTTTGAAGTAAGACAGAATTCTAAATACAACATATCATATAATACATAAAAATATGCTGTACTTGAAGTCCCACATATCTACAAAGGAAGGAGAGAAATACATTTTTGCTGCTCTCTTGAATGGAAAAGAAGGATCATAATTATAGATCACTAAGTTTTGTTATTCTTAAAAGTACATTGTCCTACTCATTGTGTATATTGTTTTCCTTGTTCTGCTTTCACTTCATTGTATAGGAGTTCATGTTTCTTTCCATGATTATTGGAATTCCTCATATTTATTGTATTTTATGGCATGATAATATTCAATGCTTTTGTGCTCAACCCTTTATTTAGCCATTTTCCAATTGATAGGCATATACTTTTAAAATCTTATTTAATCTTTTATGTAATTTCTCTTTTTAGTTTGGGAATGCTTATCTCTCAAAAAAGTTTTTTCAGTTTAATTTCATCAAATTTATATATTTTATGCCTGATAGTATTAAAATTCTTAAAATGAGGAATTTTAGTGCCTCACGGTGTACACATCATAAGCAATTGTTTTGTGTAACTCAGTGGCTAAGAAATGAACTGAAAAATTGAAGAAGGGTAGTTGTAAATAATTAGATTGTCCTTCAAATCCTGAGCTCTGTACTTCTAAACATTGGTCATTTGAACTCAACTTTTAAATGTTTCTTTTATTGATCATTTAGTTTGGATGTGCTTGACCCTGGACTATGTGTACTTAATGGGTTCTCAAATTGTAATCCCTCAAAAAGGCAGGCTGTAGCTCTCTCCCTTGGCAGAATAAAAATAAACACATTATTATCCCTTTCCTCTTTCTTTTTGTCATAGTCTCTTCTTCAGCAAACAGTTTAATAGCTAAATATGCAATGGATCAGATATTTGATAAATAGTATAGTCTCTCAAATTTATGGTAACTAAGAAACTTCTATTCCTTCCAACAATTTAGTTGCATGATTTAATAGTTCTTCTATAGGATAATTTCACTGCATTTTGAGATTAGAGAAAGTAAATGCTTTTTACTAGCTGCATTTACTTAGCACATTTGGATAAGCTATTTATTATAAACATATAATATATGGAAGAAAATGAAAATATCACATTTCCCCACAATGTGCTATGAAAGTGATGAAGATAAAATTGCATTATTTTGTCTCTAATTGCCACCTTTGTAAATTATTTTTCAGTTCCTCATGTGTGGGTGTATTCTATGTAATGTATCAAGGTGAATGTGTGTGTTGTGGGTTGTGTATTAAAGTCCTGGTAAATATAATTATAAACTCATGAAAGGCAATTAAACAACGTGGTTTTGATTAGATATATTGTCAAACTGTATTAACAGCTGGCAGTAAGAGAAGGGAAAAAAATCCACCAAACTACCCTTGGCTCAATTTATTGTACAAAATTATTGCCATTCACTGTAGCTGATATATCATGTTGAGTAAGCACTGTATTTCATCATTTAAACCTCTATTGCTTTCTTAATAGACCAATGGAATAACAAACAACATTGTGCGCATCGATGAGATATGGCAGGCATACATATCTTAATTTTTATAATTATTCAGATTCTTTTATAAAAAAAATTCACTGGCACAGACGTGCATTTAAGAACTTACTGATGGTCTTACCTCTATTCTCCCTATATCAATGGTATTATAGGTATTGTATTAACAATCCTAAACTTTTCAGTCATCATTAATGACTAACAACCAACCAGAGCAGAGAACAACTAACTTATGACTTGGCATATGTTCTCTCCTTTGACATCACCTGTTTACTGGTGCAAATTTTACTGACTTTATCAGCCCTCCTATACTCTGGACTATATCTCCCTTGTTCAGTGGAACCTATTTACTTGTCCTTGCATTTGCTGACTTCCCTAGACTGTCTCCTGCTTTCCTGACCTGAAACATCTGTTCTAACTAAGCATACTCCTGCTCTTTTCCTTACTGACCCAGTCCATAATATTGTTATTTAGATAGGAGTAGGATTGAGAGAAGAAAAAGAAAGGAAGAAGAAATGAAGAGGAAAGTGTGAAAGATAGGGGAAGAAAAGGGATAGAGACTAAGATATTTATCAGGGTATAAAGCTTTTTTAAAGGATAAAGCTTGTCTATTACAAATAGACTGAATATTTAAATGATGCCCATCGGTCTTATAAAGAATTGTTATATGAATGGTTTAGGCTACTACATTTTTTCTAGGCCACAGTTTCACCATTTCTATGAAACATATAAATACCTGCTTACTCCTTGCTTCAAAAATATGGAGTAAGAATTATTGGTTGTCATATTTAGAGTTCCTTAGGAAGACAGAATTAGGAGAGGGAAAGGAGAGGCTTTTATATTTTTCTTGGAGGTCTTCAAGACTTCTAATTTTCTAGTTTATTCTAACTCATAGAAACATTTCTTTGTGAAACAAATTCATTCCATGTAAGAAGGGGAAAAATTAGGTGCACTGTATAAAGAAATCATGTAATAAAACCTTGTTCTAAATAGACTGAATATAGATTTATCTATATAATTTTCATGGTCCTGTCAAGTCTTGGAGGGACTATCTTGCAAAATGGTCTAAATTTTCTCAAGAACATGGAAGTTATATCTTATCTCAATATAGAAAGAGAAGAAACTAAAGCAAACCAGGACTAGAGAGTAGGGTTTTCTTTCTTATATTTGGAGCTACAGGAATTTCTGAAGAGAGAATATGGAGAGAGAGAGAGAGAGAGGTAGTGTGGTTTCTCTATCTTGGGGAGCACACACCATAAAAGTATCACCCAGTCTTTCTGGGAGATTGGCAAGGCAAAAGCTAAAGAAAAAGCAAGAAAGAAAGGAAGGAAGGAAGAAAGGGAAGGAAGGAAGGAAGAAAGGGAAGGAAGGAAGGAAGAAAGGAAGGAAGGAAGGAAGGAAGGAAGGAAGGAAGGAAGGAAGGAAGGAAGGAAGGAAGGAAGGAAGGGAAGGAAGGAAGGAAGGAAGGAAGGAAGGAAGGAAGGAAGGAAGGAAGGAAGGAAGGAAGGAAGGAAGGAAGGAAGGAAGGAAGGAAGGAAGGGAGGAAGGGAGGGAGGAAGGAAGGAAGGAAGGAAAATGTTTATGTATGGTATATGTGTGTGTGTTCTTTCCCTAAGTAAGGTTGGTGCTTCCAATATGCTGGAGTGATGTTCCTCATTTCCACATGTTTTCCTCTCCCTTTCTCTCTGAGGTTTCTTAAAACTCCTCCTGTTATGGGAAAAGCCCACCCTCTAGTGATGTTTCCACTTTAATGTTTTCTTTTCCCATACTTGGAAGAGATGCAACTTTCAGAGTCTTTAGTGCCTTGGATCCCCTTGCAAAAGAGCCAGACCACATCTTGCCAGAAGGACTGTTAACACAGTCAAAAAGGGACCACCCCGAGCAGGCTCCAACTTGGACTTCCAATGCTGAAGATTAATTCACTCACTGTTCTTATTATGCATTATCATTGAGATACTAAAAGATCACCAGTTATTTATGCCTTTTACACCTCTTTCTAGGAGTAGAGTTTGAAAGCAGGAAGGGGATGAGAATTCTCTCAAAATTACTTTCATACCTAGATGCTAAAGTCATATAAATACCTGGAAAGGAATGGGTTGTGGGAAAGGGAACACAGAACATAGAAAAGGGAGAATTAGGATACAAAAAGACACTTCAACAACAATTTTGGCCAGAGTTGAACCTAAAGAGCTTGCTTGTAGTTACACAGCACATGAGAGTAGGTAAAAATGTTTTCAAATGCTCTTCTCTCTAACTTCTATAGCCTAGAAAATGGGAAGACTTCCATCAAGGAAACCAGGCCAAGCCAATATTGAGTGTATTTCAATAGGAATCATATGAGCACCTGGTGCTTAGGTGAAATATAATTGAGATTTGCCTAGAAGTCAAGGCAATTCACCAGAGACCATTAGCAAAGCTTCTTTAGAACAAAATGTATTATGGACATCTATAGCTCTATATCAAACAAACACAGTATTAATATGTCCTCAAGGGCCTGGGTAAAGCTATAACTGCATAAAACTAATTATCCATATGGTACCCTAATGGTCTAAATAAATTAATGCATATCCCAGCATGTTTACTTCTGGCTCAACAAAAACTGAATCTTAGAAATTTCCTAGTATTATGTTGTACTGGAAAGATTATAATTTATGGTCATAAGACTTAGATTTGACTCATATCTTACACTTATTGTCTGCTTGACTTTGACCAAATCATTTATCTTTCTTTTACCTCATTTTAATCATTTGTAAAATGGGGATAAATATTTGGATGACCTGCCTTATAAGATTGTTGGGAAAGTGCAGTGTAAAAATCAAATTTCAATAGAGTGTAATGAGATCTATTCAAACTATCACAAGGATGTCTGATATAGTAGACAGAAGCTGGCCTTGAATAATAGAGTTGGGTTCAAGTCCTATATTTGAGATATACTTGACAGTGTGATCCTGGACAAGTCATTTCCCTCTAAGTAACCCAATCAAATAAAACTAGAAGTTTCAGACTGGTATCCATCTGTATTGGTAGAAAAACAATTCCTCACTGGTAGTTCTCTACACTAAAGAAATCATAGTTCTAGTAAAAAAGGTTATTTTTCCACATAAGTATGGTGATATTTATTTTTGCATAACATAATAATATATATTGTTATTTTCTTTTCCATATAAATAGAGTAGGTGGAAACCTATTGAATTAATAGATTACAAGAAAGCCAGAGTATAATCTCTTTCTCTGTTTCGGGTAAACATGGCTGCAATCTAGACGTGACTCTCTTCCCCTCCCCAGCACCGAACAAAATAGACTACCTCAAAAGAGCATAAAAATTACCTTTGGAAGAATGGAGGGACTCCCCAGTAACCCCCAGAAATGAAGGTACCTGGGGTTCGAACATTTCCACACAAGAAGGAAGAGGAACAGCTCGCACAAAAACATGAACTGAGCCTCCCCTCCTCTCCTCCCCCCACCAAACCAGAGTAAGCTATCAGAGAGCTCACTGGGACAGCGAGTGAGTGAGGAGCATCTCTGTCTGGGGGGGGGGGGGGCACACCAGGGTCCTTGGGATCTAAAGACTGCAAGGAAACCTCTCAAGGTGGTTTCACGGGAAAATCCTGCGCTGAGCAAAGGGGCGCTGAGAGGCTGCGCTGAGCAAAGGGGCACTGAGAGGCTGCACTAAGCAAAGGGGCTGCGGCACTGAGAGGCTGCGCTGAGCAAAGGGGCAGCTGAGCTGAGAGGCTGCACTGAGAAAAGGGACAGCTGCACTGAGAGGCTGAGCTGAACAAAGGGGCAACAGCGCTGAGAGGCTGCGCTGAGCAAAGGGGCCCTGAGAGGCTGCACTGAGCAAAGGGGCAGCTGAGCTGAGAGGCTGCACTGAGCAAAGGGGCAGCTGCACTGAGAGGCTGTGCTGAGCAAAGGGGCTACTGCACTGAGCACAGGGACCTGCACTCTAAGAAACCTCGGAGGCTGGGAAGAACTAGTCTGAGGCAACCTAAATTCACAGAAAACCCGCCCAGATCACCCAGACACCAGACCAAAAAAAAAAAGTGAAATAAAACCACCAAAGGGATGGCTCACATGTCCCAAAATCAAGCCTCCAAGAAGAAAGGGGAGAAAAAAAGTGACTATTGAGAACTTTTATGGAGGGAGTACCCAAGGAAAAGAAGAGAATGAGGATGAAATCCAAACAAAATCAGAACATGCCTCCCAAAACGGAAACTATTCACAAGCTCTGGAAGATCTCAAACTGGAGCATACCCAAAAGATGGAAACAGTTTGGAAAAAAAAAAACTGGGAGAAAGAGATCAGCAGTCTGATAGATAAGACTTCACAATTAGAGAAAGAGCTGGAAGCATCTAATAGAAGGGCAGACAAAGCAGAAAAGGAAAACCAGTCCCTAACAACCAGAATTAAGCAACTGGAAACAGTGAGCATGCCCAAAAGATGGAAAACTTTTGGAAAGAAAAATGGGAGAAGGAGATCAGCAGTATGATAGACAAGACTTCACAATTGGAGAAAGAGCTGGAAGAATCTAATAGAAGGGCAGACAAAGCTGAAAAGCAAAACCAGTCCCTAATGATGAGAATAAAGCAAATGGAAGACAACAGGATGACAAAGCAGCAAGAACCAAAAAAGCAAAGCCAAAAAATTAATGAATTAGAAGAAAACATGAAATATCTCACTGAAAACTTCACAGACTTGGAAAACAGAGGAAGGAGAGACAACCTCAGAATTATTGGTCTCCCCGAAAAACCAGAGATAAACAAAAACCTCAATGCTATTCTACAGGAGATGATAGGAGAAAAATGCCCACATGTTCTGGAGCAAGGGGGCAAAATAGAAATAGAAAGGGTTCATAGAACACCCTCTATGCTAAATCCCCAAAAGACAACACCCAGGAATGTAATTGCCAAATTCAAGAGCTTCCAAGAAAAGGAGAACATCCTACAAGAAGCCAAGAAGAGGAGCTTCAGATATAGGGGGGCTCCCATAAGGATCTCACAGGACTTAGCGGCTAACACACTAAGAGACCACAAAGCATTGAACACGATATTTAGAAAGACAAGAGAGATGGGTCTTCAAACAAGAATCAACTACCCAGCAAAACTGACTATATACTTCTAGGGGAAAGTATGGGCATTCAACAAAATAGAAGATTTCCAAGCATTTGCTAAGAAAAGACCAGAACTTAGTGGAAAATTTGACATCCAATCACAGAAAGCAAGAGAAACATGAAAAGGTAAATATGAAAGAAAGGTAAAAGGAGATTATATATATATATATATATATATATTAATATGTGGGGAAAATGTATTGTTTAACTCCCAAAAATTATATGCATCATAAGAGTAGTTAGAAGAATCATACATAGGGAAAGATTGGGGCATCAAGAAGATTTGGGAAAGGGGGGGCAAAGAAAGAAAAAGGGAGGGGGGATTCGTCAATAATACTAACATTTACGTCAAGAAATGGGAGGGGGGAACTAAATAGAATAATCTTTCCCATACAAAGATATACATGGGAAGGGGAGGGGAAGAACTCTCATATGACAAGGAAAGGACGAGAGCTTGAAGTGGTATTACTTAAATCTTACTCACAGTGAAATCAAATCTGAGAGGGAAGAACATCTAGATCCAGTGGGATCCTGAATTCTATTTTATCCAACAGGGTAAGAAAGAAAGGAAAATCAAGGAGGGGGAGGGAGGAGGGAGCATAAAAAGGGAGTGAAGGAGAGGGGGGAGGGGAAGGGAGCATAAAAAGTGAGGGGCTAGAAAGGGAAGCATATCAAGGGAGGGGACTAGGGGGACTGACCTAAAGTAAATCACTGGTTCAAAAGGATATAGCTAAAGAAGAAAGGTCAGAACTAGGGGAAGTTATCAAAATGCCAGGGAATCCACAAGTAACAATTATAACTTTGAACATGAATGGGATGAACTCACCCATAAAAAGTAGACAAATAGCAAATTGTATTAGAACCCAAAACCCTACCATTTGTTGTCTTCAAGAAAGACACATGAGGTGGGTTGATACTCACAAGGTTAAAATTAAAGAATGGAGTAAGACCTTTTGGGCCTCAACTAATAGAAAGAAGGCAGGAGTTGCAATCATGATATCTGACAAAGCCAAAGCACAAATAGACCTGATCAAAAGGGATAGAGATGGTAAATATATTCTGTTAAAAGGGAATATAGACAATGAGGAAATATCACTAATCAACATGTATGCACCAAATGGTATAGCATCCAAATTCTTAATGGAGAAACTAGGAGAATTGAAGGAGTAAATAGACAGTAAAACCATATTAGTGGGAGACTTGAACCGACCACTTTCAAATTTAGATAAATCAAACCAAAAAATAAATAAGAAAGACGTAAAAGAGGTGAATGAAATCTTGGAAAAATTAGAGTTAATAGACTTATGGAGAAAAATAAATAGGGATAAAAAGGAATAAACCTTCTTCTCAGCACCACATGGCACATTCACAAAGATAGATAATACAATAGGTCACAGAAACATGGCACTCAAATGCAGGAAAGCAGAAATAATAAATGCAAACTTTTCAGATCATAAGGCAATTAAAATAATGATCAGTAAGGGTACATGGAGACCCAAATCAAAAATAAATTGGAAATAAATAATATGATACTCCAAAATCAGTTAGTTAGAGAAGAAATCAAAGAAACAATCAATAATTTCATTGAGGAAAATGACAATGGTGAGACATCCTTTCAAACCTTATGGGATACAGCCAAAGCAGTACTTAGAGGAAAATTCATATCCATGAGTGCATATGTTAACAAATTAGGGAGGGCAGAGATCAATGAATTGGAAATCCAAATCAAAAAAACTTGAGAACAAACAAATTAAAACCCCCTAGAAGAAAACCAAACTAGAGATGCTAAAAATTAAGGGAGAAATTAATAAATCAAAAGTGATAGAACTATTGAACTAATAAACAAGACTAGAAGCTGATACTTTGAAAAAACAGATAAAATAGACAATGTACTGGTCAATCTAATTTAAAAAAGGAAAGAAGAAAGGCAAATTAACAGCATCAAAGATGAAAAGGGGGACCTCGCCTCCAATGAAGAGGAAATTAAGGCAATCATTAAAAACTACTTTCCCCAACTATATGGCAATAAATATACCAATCTAGGTGATATGGATGAATATTTACAAAAATATAAATTGCCTAGACTAACAGAAGAAGAAATAGATTTCTTAAATAATCCCATATCAGAAACAGAAATCCAACAGGCCATAAAAGAACTTCCTAAGAAAAAATCCCGAGGGCCTGATGGATTCACCAGTGAATTCTATCAAACATTCAAAGAACAACTAACCCCAATATTATACAAACTATTTGACATAATAAGCAAAGAGGGAGTTCTACCAAATATCTTTTATGACACAAACATGGTACTAATTCCAAAACCAGGTAGGCCAAAAACAGAGAAAGAAAGTTATAGACCAATCTCCCTAATGAATATAGATGCAAAAATCTTAAATAGGAAACTAGCAAAAAGACTCCAGCAAGTGACCAGAAGAGTCATTCACCATGATCAAGTATGATTTATACCAGGGATGCAGGGCTGGTTCAATATTAGGAAAACCATCCAAATAATTATTGACCACATCAACAAGCAAACCAACAAAAATCACATGATTATTTCAATATACGCAGAAAAAGCTTTTGATAAAATGCAACCCCCATTCCTATTAAAAACCCTGGAAAGCATAGGAATAGAAGGGTCATTCCTAAAATAATAAACATTATATATCTAAAACCATCAACTATTATCATCTGCAATGGGGATAAAGTAGATGCATTCCCATTAAGATCAGGAGTGAAACAAGGATGCCCATTATCACCTCTATTATTTGACATTGTATTAGAAACACTTAGCAGTAGCAATTAGAGAAGAAAAAGAAATTGAAGCCATTAAAATTGGCAATGAGGAGACCAAGATATCACTCTTTGCGGATGACATGATGGTCTACTTAAAGAATACTAGAGATTCAACCAAAAAGCTACTTGAAATAATCAACAACTTTAGCAAAGTTGCAGGAAATAAACAAACCCACATAATTCATCAGCATTTCTATATATTTCCAACACAGCTCAGCATGAAGAATTAGAAAGAGAAATCCCATTCAAAATCACCTTAGACAAAATAAAATACTTAGGAATCTATCTCCCGAGACAAACACAGGAACTATATGAACACAACTACAAAACACTCTCCACACAACTAAAACTAGACTTAAACAATTGGAAAAAAATTAACTGCTCATGGGTAGGACGAGCCAATATAATAAAAATGACCATCCTACCCAAACTCATCTATCTATTTAGTGACATACTCATGGAACTTCTAAAAATTTTTTTTTACTGATCTAGAAAAAACCATAACAAAGTTCATTTGGAAGAACAAAGGATCAAGGTTATCCAGGGAAATAATGAAAAAAAAATACAAAGGAAGGAGGCCTTGCAGTCCCAGATCTCAGACTATATTATAAAGCAGTGGTCATCAAAACAATTTGGTGCTGGCTAAGAGACAGAAAGGAGGATCAGTGGAACAGACTTGGGGTAAGTGACCTCAGCAAGACAATATATGACAAACCCAAAGATCCAGGCTTTTGGGACAAAAATCCACTATTTCATAAAAACTGTTGGGAAAATTGGAGGACAGTTTGGGAAAGATTAGGTTTAGATCAACACCTCATACCCTACACCAAGATAAATTCAAAATGGGTGAATGACCTGAACATAAAGAAGGAAACTCTAAGAAAATTGGGCGAACACAGAACAGTATACATGTCAGACCTTTGGGAAGGGAGAGGCTTTAAAACCAAGCAAGACTTAGAAAGAGTCACAAAATGCAAAATAAATAATCTGGAATACATCATTAAAAAAGGTTTTGTACAAACAAAACCAATGTAATTAAATCAGAAGGGAAGCAACAAATTGGGAAACAATCTTCATAAAAACCTCTGACAAAGGTTTAATTACTCAAATTTATAAAGAACTAAGTCAATTGTACAAAAAATCAAGCCATTCTCCAATTGATAAATGGGCAAGGGACATGAATAGGCAGTTCTCAGCCAAAGAAATCAAAACTATTAATAAGCACATGAAAAAGTGCTCTACATCTCTTATAATCAGAGAGATGCAAATCAAAACAACTCTGAGGTTTCACCTCACCCCTAGCAGACTGGCTTACATGACAGCTATGGAAAGTAATGAATGCTGGAGGGGATGTGGCAAAGTAGGGACATTAATTCATTGCTGGTGGAGTTGTGAATTGATCCAACCATTCTGGAGGGCAATTTGGAACTATGCCCAAAGGGTGATAAAAGACTGCCTGCTCTTTGATCCAGCTATAGCACTGCTTCCTGGGTTTGTAACCCCAAAGAGACAATAAGTAAAAAGACTTGTTCAAGAATATTCATAGCTGTGCTCTTTGTGGTGGCTAAAAATTGGAAAATGAGTGGATGCCCTTAAATTGGGGAATGGCTGAACAAATTGTGGTATATGTTGGTGATGGAATACTATTGTGCTAAAAGGAATAATAAAGTGGAGGAATTCCATGGAGACTGGAATGACCTCCAAGAAGTGATCCTGAGTGAGAGGAGCAGAACCAGGAAATCATTATACACAGAGACTGATACACTGTGATACAATCGAAGGTAGTGGACTTCTTCATTAGTGTCAATGCAATGTCCCTGAACAATCTGCAGGGATATAAAAAATACTATCCACAAGCAGAGGATAAACTATGGGAGTAAAAACACTGAGGAAAAGCAACTGCTTGACTACAGGGGGGAAGGGGATATGACTGAGGAGAGACTCTCAATGAACACTAATGCAAATACCAACAACTTGGAAATTGGTTCGAACCAAGAACACATGTGATACCCAGTGGAATCATGTGTCGGCTATGGGAGAGGTGGTGGGAAGGGGTTGGGGGGGAGGAAAAGAAAATGATCTTTTTTTCCAATGAAAATGTTTGGAAATGACCAAATAAAATAATGTTTAAAGTGGAAAAAAATAATCTCTTTCTCCCCAAACAAAATATAATAAACCAGCACACCCTCTGAATTTCCTCACTGGAGTTTGACATTCAATTCATTGCACAATTTCATATAATATTTAAAATGCAACTTCCAGCTGTAGAAGGACATAATTAGTATGAAAATTAGGTTTGAGATCATATTGTCCTTAAGAAATGGTTTTGACATGGGAAAGGAAAGACATCATGAGTGAATTAGAAATCTGAAAAAAAATTAGAAGTTTCAGAAGACAGAAAAATCAGAATGAACTGATAACAAATTTGAATATTTGTAGTTTTGCTCAAAACTGGTCTTATATTTCACAGAATGCTAGTAGGCTTCCTCCTACCAAAAGTTTGGAGGCATGTTACACTATTTTGACATCATCCGTACTATACAATTTTTGGAAATGTAGTTTTCACCTTCGTGAAGTGTTTGGCTAAAGAAAGCCTCTGACTCAATGGGGCCTAAGCTCTCAATCCTTCATTTTCCTCCTGTTTATTTTCTCTCTAAGTGAAACCCTTGTCACCATTTTGACAAGGCCTTGAGAATGCAAGATTTCAGGAGGCATTGTGATTATTCCTCTTCATTGGCCATGTAGTCCTGAAAATATTTCAAATAAAGTATCATTTCTCTCTTCCCCCATCTCTCAGCCATCCCATTATGGAGTTGAAAACAGGGTTTGTCAAAAATGCATGACCATTTTTTATTCAACTATGAGCTGTTTGTTAAAATTATTCCAACAGTCCTAATGAAAGATCACAAACCAGGGTTGGGGGAGATAGGAAAAAAAAAGATGAAGGTACTCTAGAATATGAATAGGATCTTTAGAGGTCAAGAGATCTGTTCGAGAATCACTGGTTTTGATGCAAGAGAAAGAAAAAAATGCAACATTTAATTTCCTAAATGATAAAGAAACTATATATTTGTGGGTTACAGGCAAAGAAGAATGCTGGTTCAGACATTACTATGTATTATATTAAACAACTTTATAACAATAAAACCTACAAAAGTTTGATTCACCAACAAATAGCACCTAATTATATTAACAGAGATATAATTATCTACTAAAACAAGTCTTTCCCTTGAAGTATTTTCTTGGTTCAACAAGTTTTAGGAAGACTATTATGTATGTCTACATCATAAATAACCCAAAAACGGTTGAGGTGTCCTTTAGGACCTGTAAGAAAATCTCTAACTAAATCATTCAGATTGTTTTTAATATCTTCAACATAAACATTAACTTCTGTAAGCAACCAAAATAGAATCCACCATATTACTAATCAGGAATTGATCTAGTGCTTATAAAGTACTTTATTTTTTTTTATTTTATTTGGTCAATTTAGAACATTATTCCTTGGTTACAAGAATCATATTCTTTCCATCCCTCCCCTTCCCCTTTACATAGCCAATGCACAATTCCACTGGGTTTTATATGTGTCCTTCATCAGAACCTATTTCCATATTGCTGATCTTTGCACTAGGATGTTCATTTAGAGTCTACATCCCCATTCATGTCCCCCTCAATGCATGTAATCAAGTATTTGTTTTGCTTCAGTGTTTCTATTCCCACAGTTTTCCCTCTGGATGTGGATAGTGTTTTTTCTCATAGATCCCACCAAATTATTCAGGATCACTGTGTTGCCACTCATGGAGAAGTCCATTACATTCAATTGTACCACAGTGTATCAGTCTGTGTACAATGTTCTCCTGGTTCTGCTTCTCTCACTCTGCATCAATTACTAGAGGTCATTCCAATTCACATGGAATTTCTCTAATTTATTATTCCTTCGAGCACAATAGTATTCCATCACCAACATATACCACAATTTGTTCAGCCATTCCCTAATCGAAGGGCATCCCCTCATTTTCCAACTTTTTTTTGCCACCACAAAGAGCGCAGCTATGAATATTCTTGTACACTTCTTTTTCCTTATTATCTCTGGGGTATAAATCCAGCAATGCTATGCCTGGATCAAAGGACAGACAGTCTTTTAGTGCCCTTTGGGCATAGTTCCAAATTGCCTTCCAGAATGGTTGGATTAATTCACAACTCCACCAGCAATGCATTAATATCCTAACTTTCCCATATCCCTCCCAGCATTCATTACTTTACTTTGCTGTCACGTTAGCCAATCTGCTATGTGTGATGTGATACCTCAGAGTTGTTTTGATTTGTGTTTCACTGATTATAAGATATTTAGAAAAATTTTTTATGTGCTTATTAATAGTTTTGATTTCTTTATCTGAAAATTGCCTATTCATGTCCCTTACCCATTTATCAATTGGATATTGGCTTGATTTTTTGTACAATGGGTTTAGTTCTTTATAAATTTGAATAATTAGACCTTTGTCAGAGGTTTTTGGTATGAAGATTTCCCCCCCAATTTATTGCTTCCCTTCTAATTTTGGTTGCATTGGTTTTGTTCGTACAAACCCTTTTAAATTTAATGTAATAAAAATATTTATTTTATATTTTGTGATTTTTTTCTAACTCTTGCTTGGTCTTAAAAAGATATGACATGTATACTCTTCTGTGTTCACCTAATTTACTTATAGTTTTCCTTCTTTATGTTTAAGTCATTCACCCTTTCTGAATTTAATCTTGGTGTAGGGTGTGAGATGTTGATTGAAACCTAATCTCTCCAATACTGTCTTCTAATTTTCCCAGAAGTTTTTTTTTTTTTATCAAATATTGGATTTTTGTCCCAAAAGCTGGGATCTATAAAGTACTTTAGACTATATATATTACAGATGTAGAAAATTTTGAACATCTTTGACAATTTAGGTAAGACACATAAAAAGCAAATATTTATTCGTATCTCTTTCATCTTTTTTAGACTTAATTCACCCCTTCCTTCAATTTGTTACATTTAATTTTCTTTTTCTTCATCTTTTCTCCTACATTGTTCTTTTTCTTCTCCTTTCTTGACTGAAGTGTTAGTAAGTTTATAGGAATGTAGAATCATGTTAGAGCTGGAAGGGATATTAGAGCCAATATAATTCAATTTCTCTCATTTTACAGGTAAGGAAACACAAACCATGGAGACTACATGACTATTCTTTTTTATGTTTAACCTATTTAGTCTCTGGTCACTAGGATGTCCCTTCCACTTTTTTTCATCTCATTTTTGTGCTAATGATATAATATTATGCCTGGTAATAGAAGTGAATTTAAGAAAGTGATTAAGACTACAAAATAGCCCCCTATGCAATAATGTGGAAATTGGCAAATCTTATAAATGTTAAGCTCCAAGGAATGGAGTAAATACATTCCTGGAAAAAAGTAAACATATTTTAACTTGCTTCCTGAAACAATTTATTACTGCTACAAAATATTGAAATGTCTCCCATTTCATTTTGTTCACACTGGTCAAAGTGATATCAACTATCATTTGTCCAAAATATTCAGAAAATTGGACATTTAATTCAATATTCTACTCTTTATTGAGATTGTGAACCAATTCTTTATTCATTCTAGGAAAAATATGAATCATGTTCCAAGGGAATTTCAGTTTGCTTAGATCACCATTATCCAAACATCTTCTTAGCTTAAATTGAGGGGGGGTTGAAAGTGGGGCTATAACTCATTTGATCTCAGTAGGACAAGCATGTTGAAAATGTGACATCTGTTCAGTTAATTTTGCTCTCTACATTAAGTCTCCCCACTTGATTGCTTCAAGTAAAACTTTAAAATTCCAAATAAAAACATTTAAATTGACATCCTCATTTTTTTTGGTGGGGAGGGTTTGCCTTATTCCCTTATGCATGAATTATTTCTCCACCTTCCATTTAAGTTCTGTTTCTTAGCATCCCCTATATCTATCTTCTCTTGGGGCATTTGCAGATTTATTTAAGGTCAATCTCACAAAATCTCCCTCTTCCCCTTCAAGTAATATCTTCTGTGTTGCTGTCATAAATGATTTTAAGCCTAGAAAGGAAAGCAATAGACACTTTCCTCATATCATGTACATTTTAAATTATGAAACCTAATGAGTTAAAAGTTTATTTTGTCTTGGAAACTTTTGAGGATGAGCAACAATCTTGTTAACCATTTACAATTTCTCTCAATAGAATGTAAGCTCCATGAGGATGACTAGTATTTCTTTAGATAATTTGTGCCTTACAGAGCAGTTTGCACAAAACAGAACCTGTATGATTGTTAAATATTTCTGTTTTAACAATAATAGCAATAGCATGTAACATTTATGTAATAACTCCTATTGCTAGGCATGGTGCTAAATGTTTTATAAATATCTCATTTCAGCTTTACAATAACCATAAGAGGCAAGTACTATTAGTAACTCTACTTAATAGTTGAGGAAATTGATGCAAACAAACATTAAGTGGTTTTCCCAAGATCACATGAATATTAAGTGAGATTGGATTTTAATTCAGATATTCCTGACTTTGGGTCAATTTCTCAATTTACTGTACCACTTAGATGACTGATACAATAGAATATGAAATATGCTACTAGTTTCATTTCAATATATAAAAAAAATAAACTCAATTGAAGTCAACGAAATGATACAAACACAAAGTTTCTGTAAATTCCCTCAACATGGAGAAATCCAACTCTTAAAAAATATTTGCAAAAATTTAGAGGTAGAGTCTATGTCTTATTCCTTCTAAGTCACAGAGGGTTGCCTGAGACACAAAATTGTTAAGGTTTATGTAGGTCCCACAGCTAGGATATGTCACAGGAAGCTCTTGAGTTCCAGTGTTCTTGGTTTCCATGGTTTCCACAGAATCACTGTTTCACTACCCCAAAAAGTTACAATGCTTTACAATTAAAAGCTTTACTCTAAATTTTGCCCTTATAATGAGTTAGAATACCACAGTTCATGTCCTAAAATCATATTTAAATAGGTATTTTCACTGTTTTTAAAAGAAATTTCAAAGAATAACTTGGTTAGAGTTTAGCCTTAGAAAGTGTCATTAATTAGCTGCTAGATATTTCAAATAGATCTTGAGGAGACAAATATCTCTATATAGTCTTAAAAAGCTGAGGTGGTAATTTCAAACTCCAGATTATTATTTTTAAACAGAAGTAAATCAGGAGATATTCTACTATATTCAAAGAAGGAAATCCCAATGAAGAGTTCTTTTAGGAAGACTTTGGGTTTAAGGTAAAATTGACTAGTTGAAAAAAATTGATATTTGTTGTACATGAAAAGGAATAGATGCATCCAGGGTACAGAGAGAAAATTACCAACCAGAATTATGTAATACTTTTTGTTTGTTTTCAAAACCCTTATCTTCTGCTGTGTATTGGAATCTATTCATTCCAAGGTAGAAGAGTGGTAAGAGCTAGGCAATGGGGGTTAAGTGACTTGCCCAGGGTCACACAGCTAGGAAGTGTCTGAGGCCAGATTTGAACCCAGGACCTCCCATCTCTGGGCCTGGCTCTCATTCCACTGAGCCACCTAGCTTCCCCCAGCATTATGTAATACTTAAAGCTGGTGTCATAAACTGAAGTTCACCTATTATGTTTTGTTACTTGGCAAAAATCAAAATTGCTAAAACAAAAAGGGAATACACATACAGTTATAAAAGATATAAGAATAGTTTGTCAAAAATTAGAAAAAGCAAAGTAAATAGTTGAGATCATTAGAGAATATTGCAATAAACATTACTGTAAGCTCTATGGAAACTTGTTCATTCTTGTCCAGCTTGATAGAAATGCAAACCTATTGACTAGCTTGGCCTCAATGCTGGCAATAGGAACTTAAATTAAGAAAGCATTTCCAATATTACTGTTATCTATATTCCTAACCCAACTTATTAGCTGCATATTTCCAAGCTCAATGTCTATATTTAGTAGTGCAATATCCTTTATTAAACATTTCTCCCAACAAAGTAAATGAGGATTCCACTGAACAATAGTTTTGTTAGTGTTGTTTGAGTCCATTCTGCTCTATTATTTATGAAATTAAAAATTTTAGTCACTTGAGAGAGAGAAAAAAATCAAAGAGCAAAAGTTTGACTGGGTGAAAACAAGTTTTAAAAAAGGAACTTTTCCCTGCTGTATTGTTTAAAGAAATTTTGAAGACGGTTCCTTTATTTTGGTGTTCTTGTGAATCTTAGTACTACTATTTCAGTATGCTTATCAGTAAAACACACACACATTAGGCAATTATTTTATGTGATTTTTTGTGAGGGATATTAGAAAGCAATTTGGACAGGCAAGATACACATTAAACTGCTAATTTCTCTCCTCAATAAAGTTTCTTGAGGAAAAGGACCATGGCCTCTCAAAATTGTCTCTTTCAATACATAGTATAGTGGTTTGGTATAGCATAGGATCCTTATAAATATATACATATTGTAACATTGAATATTGTACTAGTATTTTAAATTCAAACAGATATTCATGCTGCTCCACATTGGAAAGAAGGTACACTAGATTATGAATTAGGATAAGTGGGATAGTTCCATCTGTTAGCTGCATAACCCTCTTAGGCAAGTCACTTGATCTATCTGAATCTTAGTTTTCTCATTACTAAAAAAAGAGATGAGTCAGATGACCCTCAACATTCTATCCTAAATAGATTTTCATTCGGAGGTTCTATAACTGTTTGATCTTCAAACTAGGTGAATAGAGGGAAAGGGAGTGGCATCAAGAATAAGGAAATCCACTTTATTCCATTATGCTTAATAAATATTAAAATAAAAGCAGCAGCAGCAGCAGAAACAACAACAAACTGTGTCAAAGTCAGATTAACACATTCATCATTCCCTAATTATGAAATCAGAATCATAGAATTACAAGTATGGAGTTGAGTAGAACATCAGTGAGAAGGCAGAGGAGAGGATACATGTCTTATTCAACTTCCCCTTGGTAGTAAGGATTACAGATGGCATTTGAACTCAAAAACTTTGACTCCAGTCTCTTTCTTCTTTCTAATCTATTACATAGCCTTCACTTCTGAACATATGAAAAACTGTCACATCTAAGTTCATCTTTGAGGGTTGGTTCCATAGCCAAACAGTTAGAATGCTTGAGTCATTAATTCAAATCTTGTTCATCTTTTTTCTCAATTTATGGGAAGGTAGGGGACATAATGGAGTTGAATTTGGAACCCAGGAGACATAAATTTAAATACTGCCTCAAATACTTGCTATTAGAACTTGGGTAAGTCATTTAACCTTTTGTCCTCAATTTCCTTATATGCAAAATGAGAATAATAATTTTCTTAGTATTATAATTATGAATATAAATGATTTCAACAACCTTAAATGGGATTACATTTATAATTTATATAACATTTATATATATAATAAATTTATATTTTTTATAATTGTCTATGGAATATGTGCAGATCTTGTATGTACACACACACATATATGTATAATAAAATTCCATGTAATATCAATGATTAAATTATTCATTATATATATTTGTTATATATGAAATTAAATTAAAGTGGTATATAAATATAAGCATTGATCCAAAGTCAATTAATATGGGATTCTCTTCCTTTAACCATTAATATGGTTAAGGGATTAGGTAGATTTGGCAAGAGAGCTCCATCCTTCACCAGATCCTTTTGGAGACTCATCATTTAGGTGCTTCTTGCTTCTATTTTTGAGAGAGAAGAAGGGAGATTCCAACTCTACTTCAGGATGCTGAAGGGAAAGACTAAGAAGACATGAGAGAAGCAGATACAGCCATCATTCCATATTACTACAATAGAGCCTTCAGGGAGTTTCTCCTAGGTGGAGATCAAGGACATTGTTTCTTGATTAAGCTGAGCTATTTTGATCACAGTGAGAGAGATCCTTCATTCTGAAATATTTGGTATATATTCTCCTATGTATGCCTTCTCTGACTTCTATTTTAATATGATTTAGATAAATGGGTTTCTTTCCTATTCCTTTTGTGTATTCATTATGGAACTGGTATTAGGTAGGAAAGGGTTCAAGTCTAGGATAGAAAGTTTGTGGTTCTCATTCTCCCACAATGACAAAGAAAAAATAGATGGAATCTAATCATAACCCCTAGGTAAACAATATTTAAAGGATCAGATAGATGTACTTATAGCCCAGTACTCTTTCTCTCTGAGAAGGACAAAGTGGCTGTCTCTATCCCTAAACCCTACTTTCCTTCCTGGAATGAATGACATCCCTTTGGTTTTTTCTTCCTTTTTTAAAATTAATTATTTATTACAAATTACATGTCATAACAAATTTCCACATAAGTTTTCTGAAGATATATGATACAAATTGTCTCCCTCACTTCTTCCCTCACCCCTCCCAGAGCTGGCAAGCAATTAAATCTGAGTTATCATGTATTATCACACAAAATACCTTTCCCTATTTGAATGTCTCTTCTGAATAAAGATGTCCAACAATGTCTGTTCTTCCTCCCTATAAGTCATACAGAGGGCCAGCATCTTCTCCACCACAAGTGGAGACTCACAAAACATGTGGAACCCATTCAACTCCTATCACAATATAAATATTAACAGTTATTATGGAAGTAGCAGTGGATAGAGTACTGTCCTTTGATTCAGGGACAACTGAAATCAAAGTCTGTCTCCAACACATAGGATAAAACTGACATTAACTATAGATCCTTTTATGTACCTATCTGTATCAGAAACCTTTTTTGCTGCTTTAGTTATTTTTATTCATTGTCTCTTTGTGACCTCAATGGAAGTTTTCTTGGCAAAGATCCTGCTGCAGTTTATAGTAAGTTCCTTCTCCATCTCATTTTACAGATGAGGAACTGAGGCAAAAAGGGTTAAATGATTTCCCTGGGTCACACAGCTAGGAAGTGTCCAAGTTGGTGCATTTGAACACAGGAAAATGAGTTTTCCAAACTCCAAACCTAAGAACTCCAACCAGAGTGCCACCTATCTGCCCATCACTAACCTTAGTCTATCCCATTCACAGGTCTGTGTTCCCTCTGAAATCTGCAAATTTAAAAGGGCTTAACTTAGTACCATACACATGGTAATCTCTGTGTGTGTCTTTGTCTCTCTCTCTCTGTCTCTCTTTCCTGATGATTATTATAGTGATGATCATTTAGAACAAACACAGATGTCTCTTTGTATAAAGGGAAAGCATTCCTTTCCCTATTCTGTAAAGATCATTAAACAACCACAATCTGTGGTCCATTTGTCTTCAATTATAACTAAACATATCTCTCTTGAATACTCTTTTTTTTTTTCTACTTGACTTCTCAAGATCACTTCTATCCAAAAGCACATATTTGATCATTTGCACAAAACTGAAAATAGAGAGTTTCTTCTTTTTCAAATGATATTAGCTTTTGGAACCTAGTATAGTACAATAGGAGAAAAATAGACATAAAATCGGAGATGTTTTTGAATCCTACCCAGAGCACTTATTAGCCATATGCATGAGTTTTAGTTTCATCTCTAATGTTGAAGGGACTTCAGGTATATCACTTAGTGTTTCTGAATCTCAGTTTCTTTATCTATAAAGTGGAGATAATAACACAATATGAAGCATCAAACTCATAGAATTCTGTTGAGAATCAAGTGAGATGAATGAAAAGCATCTTGTCAACTTTAAAATCCTATATAACTTTTCAGTCTTATTAGCTTTCATGTATAAAACAAAAAAATCTCAAAATGTACCTTGAGAAATCAGATATCTAGGCATCATTTACTTAAAAACCCTTTCAGACAGATAAGTATCAGTGTGTTCTGTAGTTTCCTGGTAGTATAGTTCAATGGTTTGATCAGTCTCTTTGATAGGAAGCTAAAAGTCCTTTTAAATTGGATATTTGGTACTCATTATGTAATCAAGATTATTCAAACTTGAATTATACAAGTGGGGAATATCCAGGCTTCTTGCTTTTCCCTCCCTTATTTTTCAGCTATTCAGAAACAGCAGAAGAAAATGGACTAGAAAAAAAGTTAAGATAAAGTTAGTGAAACTCAAATACCAATACATTTGTTTTCTGTTTTGCATATTAGGGAAAGTGCAATATAGATGAGGAAATTGGAGTAATCTGCAAAAATCCCACATACAAATTTCAATCACTTGCCATCTGACAAGAATTTATTGAGATCTATGATGCTTATAATGCTACTTCTTTGGATTCTATACAGCAGAGAAATAGGCCTCTCAAAAATTTCCATGGATTTAGGATTAAACTGCAATTGCTAGCTTTATAGATATGTTAATATATCCAAATTAGGAAAATATTATAGCATTAAATCTTTAGAATAACCCACTGAAAAATGAAGATATCTGATTGGGATATTTTAATGGCAAAACACATTTGACATATATGAGGGCATACTTAGTTTAACAGATGACCACTTAGTTCTGCTAAAATGGGTGTTGTTCATAATCCTACTCATTAACTATCATCTCCATCTCTTCAACTGATGATTTGAGATTTCTCTTGTCATTTTGTACAGCTTTAGAACTGGATTAAACTGACAATTTGTATTGTTAGTGTACAACTCAAGTGTAAAGCTGTACTCTCTCTAGACTGACAAATTGTACTATGGGCCTTTGGTAAATCATATTTTAATGCTCCATTAAAAATGTAACAATTATTCTGACATGAACCTATATATATATATGTATATATATGTACATATATATGCTTATATAGTGTAATATAATTGAGCTTACAAAAACTTTCTAACATTTCTGGCTTTTACTTTATAGTTCCCAGGGTGTATTCTTAACCTACATACTCTGTAAAGCTGGGCCAGGTACTGGTAACTACATTACAAACTCCTCAGAGTAATGTCTCCTGAATATTTTAGGATGCACTTTTCTGAGACCCAGGAGGCATCAATTTAACAGAGGTGTCACTTGGAACAGCTAATATCTATCTATCTTGTGGCAGTAGAAGACTTTGTCACCTCATTGAGTGGGAGGAACTCAACTGTGAGAATTACATAGTGCTATCCAACATTTATAGACCCTTTCATAATGAAATCTAGCAAAGCAATTATCCATTAGCACATCTGTGCTGTCTCTGGAAAAAGAAAGAATAGTTCACATTAATGAAATTGTAAGCATTGATTAATCATTCTTTTCCGGAGTCATATTTGGTTTTAATAGTAGAGAAGCAACTCTGCCACTACTCAGTTTGATAAGAGGCTTCTAACATACGGCTCTTCTTCTTCCGATAGCTTTTCTCATGCTTGTAGTACGAGGATGTGATGGCTATAGTTTTGCTTGAATGATCCCTCACTCAGGCAGTCACACCCTTAAAGTATGCAAGAGCTCAGATGTTGAGTAAAATGGGACCAAAAATTATCTGCTGATACAAAAGGGTCAGTCAATAAGTCTTCCATTTAAAACTGATTCTATGTTTTTATTTTAAATTTCAGCAAGGCATTTTGGAAAATTCCATTACCAACCAATTCCCTTCAAGCAATATTAAGATTATTCATAAACTATTCCAAGCATACCTGGTGCCTCACTCTTTTCAAAAAGAAAAAAATGTAGAATTTTATATGCCAAAATCATGTCAAAGAGCTTGATTTTTCTGGGAATATATGTGCGTTTATATGTAAATACATATATTGCTCCAGTGGTAAAATAAAAGTCTTTATATCCCCTATTTTATAGAAGTGCTAGTTTTTAGAGATCTAAAGATTATTTTGGATGATCTATTTCAACTATCTAATTTGTAAGTGAGTAAAATAAGGCTCAAATGTACATAATCATAAAGGCACAGAAGTAGAGCTGGGATTTGGAGCCAGTTAGGGGAAACCAATGAATCTCAGTCATTTAGATCTGAGAGGATACTTTCACTGGAGTTCAGTATATCTTGGGTATATAGATTTTTATAATATTTTTCACATTGATATAATTTTTAATAAATTTTATTTTTTAAGATCACATATAAATACAACTTCTTAATATTAGTTTTCTGATGTTTTGTAATTCATGTTCTCTCTTTTCCTCCTATCAGTCCTCTCTACCCATGAAATCAGGTTAGGTTGTACACATATTATCATATAATATATATTTCCATGTTTCCATGTTCATCTTATTTTTATAGAAGACATATCTTGCTTACACTAGACAAAAATAATGGAAGAAGTAAAGTAAAGAACAATATGTTTCAATTTTCATTGAATATGTCTGTTCCTCTTATGGCAGAGGGCATCCTTTTTTTTTTGTCATGAGTCTCTTGTAGTTGTCCCGGATCCTTGCCTTGATGATAATTGTTAAGTCATTCAGTTGATCATCATACATTATTATAGTTACTGTGTACAAATTCTCTCTGGTTCTGCTCATTTCATTTTGTATCACTTCATATAAATCTTTCCAGGTTTTAGTGCCTCAATTTTTCCATATCCTCTCCATCATTTATCATTTTACTATGCTCTCATTTTAGCCAGTATTATGAGTTGTGAGATGGTGCCTCAGAGCTATTTTAATTTGGATTTCTAGTGATATGGAGCATTTTTATGTGACTAAAGATAATTTTAATTTCTTCATTTGATTAATTGCCTGTTCATATACTTTGACCATTTGTCAATTAGGAAATGCTTTTTATTCTTATATATTTGAAGTTGTTTTTGATATATTCAAGAAATGAAGCCTTTGTCAGGGAGACTTCCTATAAAGATTTTTCCTGTTTTATTTTTTGTCTTTTAGTCTTGGTTGCCTTACTTTTGCTTGGGCAAAATCTTTAATTTAAGGTGGTAAACATTATCTACTCTACATTGAATAATGTTCTCTGTGTTTTATTTGGACCTAAAGTCTTCCCTTATTTTTAGATCTGACAGGTAAACTAGTTTATATTTCTTTAATTTGTTTACAGTATAACTCTTTATTTCTCAATAATGCATCCATTTTTACTCCTCTATGGTATATGATATGAAGTGTTATTCTATGCCTAATTTATGCCATACTATTATCCAATTTTGCCATCTTTTTTGTCAAATACTGAGTTCTTATTCCAGAAGCATGGCTCATTGGATTTATCAAGCACTAGGTCATTTACCATTGTGTGTGGAGTGCTTAGTCCATTCTATTATTCTTCTACTCTATTTCTTAGACAGTACCAGGCTGTGTGGATGATTGCCTCTATATAGTTTGAGATCTAATACAGCTAATCTACTTTATTTAATATAATTCCATTAATTTCCTTGTTATGCTAGATCTTTGTCCTTCAAGATGAATTTTATTATTTTTCTAGCTCTAAAAGATAATTTATGGAGAGTTTGATTGGTATGACACTTAATAAGTAAATTAATTTAGGAAAAATGGTCATTTTATTATATTATTTGATCTACACAATAGCAATGAATGATTTTCCAGTTGTGTAGATTTGACTTTATTTGTGTTAAAAGTATTTTGTAGTTGTGATAATAAAATTCCTCCATTTTTCTTGGCAGGTAGATTCCCAAGTATCTTATATTGTCTACAGTCATTTTAAATGGGACTTCTATTTCTATTTCTTGCTATTGGACTTTTTGGCAGTATAGTCATAGATTATTCATGGGTTTATTTTATATAATACAAATTTGCTATAGTTAAGTATTTCAATTAGTTTTTTTGATAGATTCTCTAGGATTTTCTAAGTATATGATCATCTCATCTACAAAGAGTGATAACTTTATTTCCTCAGTGTTTATTCTAAATTCCTTCAATTTCTTTTCTCTTATTGCCTTAACTAACATTTCTAGTATAATATTGAATAGTAGTGGTGATAGTGTCATCTTTTTATACTTCTGATCTTATTTGGAAAGCTTCTAATTTATCTTCATTACATATAATGTTTGCTGATGGTTTTAGGTTTAAATTATTTATGATTTTGAGGAGTGTTCCATTTATTACAATGCTCTCTAGTGTTTTAATAGGAATTTGTACCATATTCTGTCAAAAGATTTTTCTTTGTCTATTGAAATTACCATATGATTTATTTTGGTGTTGTTATTCATGTGGTCAATTATGTCAACAGTTTTACTAATATTTAACCATCCAAGCATTTCTGGTATAAAACCCATTTAGTGTTTGGTCTTTGTGTTGTGTTGTAATCTTGCTAGTATTTTAAGTTTTTTGAACCAATAATCATTAGGGATAATTGCCTATAACTTTCTTTACCTGTTTTTGTTCCTCCTGGTTGAGAGATCATCACCATATTTGTGTGAATTGGTTGAGTTCCTTCCTCAGCTATTTTTTGAATAGTTTATATAGTATTAAAAGTAATTGTTTTTTAAATATTTGGTAGAATTCACTTGTCAATCTATCTGGCCATAGGACTTTTTGCTTAAGGAGTTCATCAATGGCTTGCTCAATTTCTTTTTCTGAGATAGGATTGTTTAATATACTATTTCCTCTTCTGTTAAACTGGGCAATTTATATTTCTTTAAATATTCATCAATTTCTTTTAGATGATCAGATTTATTGGCATATAACTGGGCCAAATGGCTCTTAATAATTGTTTTAATTTCCTCTTCATTGGTTGTAATCCCACTCTTTTCATTTTTAATATTGGTAATTGGTTTTCCTTCTTTTTTTATCAAATTAATCAAGTTTTTATTTATTCTATGAATTTTTCCCATAAAACTAACTTTTTTGTCTTATTCATTCCTTCAATGTTCCCTTCCCTTTAGCCACCAGTCCCTTTTCATCCAAAATGCATTCTAGATGGAGAATACATGATTTAGATGTCTAAATAAATATATTATAATTTAAAGTTGGAAAGGGAGGGGTGATAACTCCTACAATCATAAAGGTAGTAATAATCAACTCAGTTGAGACTTGGAAGAAGGTAAGGAGGAAAGGGAAAAAAAACATTTATCAAGCATTAGTTATTTGTCCAAGCAGTATGCTAAGTAGTGAGGGTACAAATACCATATTATTTCCCTCAACTAGTTTGTATTCTAATGGGAGAAGATAAGATACAAAGCACAAAAGAGAGCAGGAAAATGGAAGTTAAGGGAAGATTAAAACATCCTTCATGGGATATTATTTGGAAGTCCAGAAAGTAAGGAATAGTTCCAGGACTGGCATGAGTAGCTGGCCAACCTGAACTTCTCCCCATAATTGAGGCTCTAAGAAACATACACCAATAGAAGAAGGAAGAACAAGGGAATGATTATTTCAGGGTAAGACACTTACAGAGATGGTTGGATATTAGAGTATAAGGATGCCTCAGTATTTAAAAGAAGTTTCAGGATTAGACATCAGAAGAATCATGTATTTTCTAGAAAATTTCAGAACCTTAAGAAAATCAGGTAGTAAATTCTATGAGGAATTCAAGTTGATAGTGGTGAGGAAGCATTATCTATAGTAAAGTGACAAAAAAGGATAAGAATTGGTAAAAGATCATTGAAATTGGTATTGAGATTGCCATTGAGAAATTCTGTGAAAATCATATAAATAGAGTGATGAGGATAGAAGCCTAATTATTAGTGGGTGAGAAGAGATTTGGTAATAACAAAAAAGAAAGATCACTATGGAAGTTTATAAGTTCATACTATTTTAAGATAAAATATTAGAAATTAAAATAAATATATGAACACTATTATGGTTTATTATTACTATTATCATTTTAATTATTATTTTATCATCAAATCCCTTATTAGTTTTTCATGATTTGTGAAGAATTTAGGTCAATTGACCACACAATTATTCAATATATCTTCTATTCAGAAGTAATACCCTAGCTAAAAAGGTCACTGTGACAAAGTATTAAAAAATTTTTAGCTTTGCTTTTAAGGTATTTATATCCTATTAAGGATAACAGATAAGTATATAATAGATTAGAAAACTAATAACTAAGGGGATCTGGACAAAGTTCTCTTGTGAAATGGTATATGTACTGAGTCTTGAAAGAAGATAGGGATTCTTAGTGGCAGATATAAAGAGGGAGTACATTCTAGAAGCAGAGGATAACCTCTGTTAAAATATAGAAGCAGGAGAAAGGAGAAACAAAATTTGCATCTATACATATAATTCAGATTTCTTGTATTTCATATTCAACTCAATTAAATCTTAAAATAATTTCCCTGAAGCCCAACAACTTAGCTTTGGTATAAGTTCATAACCTTGCCCTTAGCCCAGCTAGGTTTTGCGTTCTTTAACACAATCCAACAAGACTGGATTTTTCCTTTCTAATCCTCTACACTTCTCACTGTCTTTCCCACCTACACTTTATCCACAGATTCTCTGCCTGTATCATAAGTCAGGGCCTTGCATATGATCACTTGGTTTAAACTGTCATACTTCCACTCAACAAAACATAATTAATCTTTACCTACAACCCTTCAATTGTTCACATACCTAACTATAGAAGGATATGAATTTGGCATTCCTAGGTGGTCATAAATAACAATTTTTGTGGGAAAAAGGCAAAAGTCTTATTTAAGTCAAGAAAAATGAGTTCTCTTATTTTCTCCTTTTAAGTAAGACCATCATTCTGTCTTGGAAAAAAATTAGATTGGGTTGGCATGATTTGTTCTTCACAATAACACTTTGGATATTACCTAGCACCTTGCACTATTGCACTAGACATTTGTAAACTATCAATTTGACCATATGATTCAATTCTGGGAAGGTGGCTCATTTCCTAGTACTTTCCTCAAAACAAACATTCATTATTTCTGCTTTTTGAAGAGTTAAACTCGAATTCTTATCATCTTCTACCCCTTCCTATTATATTTTTAAGCCTTCTCTGATAGTTTAGTTTGTGCCTATTTTTAATCCACTATTTTCTGAAACATTTTAATTTGGGGGCAGCAAAAGGGGTTGAGAGATGTCATCAGTCTACAAATGACAATCACAGAAGCAAGCAGTCTTTATAGATTATATCATACTATTCTTTTGTCCATTATTCCTCCTAAAATTCCAATCTATCAAAGGGGAAGAAGGGAAAGAAAAGGAATGAAAAGGAATTTATTAAGGAATGGAAAAATACATTATATAAACATTTTTGGGTGTTGCTCCATTTTTGAGCAAGTTAGGAAATGGTAACTATTTTGTTGTTTATTTATGAAGATGTTGGTTAATCAGAAATGTTATGAGCCCAATATGCTCTTGAATTTTCAACTAGCTTAGTTTTTTTGTTTATATTTTTTTAATTAACATGGATTTATTTTTTCATCGTCCCAACTTTCCCTTAAACACAGGGAGGATGGGTGAGGGGAGTGAAAGAAGAAAAGAAAAACAAAATCTTTGTAACAAATATGCATAGTCAAGCTACATAAATTTCTACATAAACCATGTCTAAGTATGTTTGTCTTATTCTGTATGTTTAGTCCATGAACTCTCTCTGTCAAGAGGTTGTTTGTATTCTTCACTTTCAGTGCTCTGGAATCATGGTTTATCAGTGTATTGATAGGCTTAAGTCTTTTGTAGTTTGTGTAAAAAACAAAAATTAATCTTGGAGACTTTATACTAGATTTGTGAGTATTTCTTTGTAAAGAGAAAGAGAAAGAAGAAGGAATTACAATCCTAACTACCCCAAAGTCGCTGGCCCTGCTGTTTCTGCTTCATCAAGTCATAGATTTCCAACCAGCCCTGGTCCATTTTATAAGCAGGGACAAAGGGGCCCAGCTAAACTCCTGATGGGATCAGACAAATTAAGGCCAGCCAAGGAGCAGACTTGAGTTCAGAAAGGGACTAGAGCCCAAGATCCTGGCTCTTATACTATCTATGATGTTACACTTAGCTGGCTTTTGAGTAAACAGTCTGGGTCATGTGTTCTGAAGTCCAGGCACATATATTTATGTTAATTTCACACATTTGTCTAATAATATCCTGTTATACTCATATACAAAAATATTATAAACCTTTCCCCCATGTGCCTGACAGTACCTTAGTTTTCCATTTTTTGCTACAAGAAAACAAACTTTGAAAGATATGTTTGTACCTCTTCGTCATTATCCTCTGTATTTGACCTCTTTTTGGTATATTTTTATCTTTATTTTAAAAGGTAATTTGGCCCACTGTGTGGGTAAAATTGTTCTACCTGTGATTCAGTAGGTCTAAGGGGCTGACTAAGAGATGGCTTAAAATAGTAAGATCAAGTCCAACCTTCTTTTTGAGTCCTTTCCATACAGCTGCTACCCACAAAGATTTTGGCATTTGTCTGCCCTAATTATACTCAGGATTTCTGTTAACCATATTATTAACTTTTCCAAATGTGTGTTGCATCTCGTCTCCTGAACTATAAAGTATAAACTCTTGGAAGGAAAGGGCAAAATCTGTCATTTGCTTGGTATCCCTTATGGTGCCTAGCATAGTGAAGTCTGCATTTGATCAACAATCAGTGTCCTCCCAACTTTTCATCATTCTACCAGATTACTATTGCTTTAATCAAGCCTGTACTTTATTTGGGACTGATATTAATCTGTTCACAAATTACTTCAATATTGAAAAGTGGAGAGGTGTGGACTATGTAATAATCTAATTTGATGTATGAAGAACTGGCAGAATGGCTGTACTCAAAGAGCAGACATTAATGGTTAAATGACAAGGCTCCAGTTTAGTGCCCCAGGGAGCCGTGCTTGACCCTGTGCTGGTTAACATTTTTATCACTTTGATAAAGACACAAATGACATCTTTATCACATTTGCAGATAACATGAAGCTAAGAGGGATACTGACTCACTGGATAACAGAGTCACATTTCAAAAATATCTTGACAGATAAAAACCTGGGGCTGAATCTGAAGATAATATTTAATAAGGAGAAAGACAAAATAATACATTGCATTTAAAAATTTAACTTAATGAGTACAAGATTAAGGAAGCATAGTTGGTCAGCCTTTCAAAAACATTTAGTTGTCCAAACACTTGTTATGAACCAATGATGTGAAAGGTCTTGAAATCAAGACATATGAAAATAAATTTAAGGAATTGATGATGTTTGAACCATAGAAGAAAACTCTCAGCTATATCTTCAAGTATTTTAGTTTATCATTTGGAGAAAAAAATATACGTATTCTAACTTGTGCCAAAAATATTGACAACTAGCAAAACTGAAACAAGAAATTCTTGAGGTAAACAATGGAAAATTATGATCTATTAAAGAAATAAATATATAGGGAATTTCTAAGTTATCAGTACTTGTCTCTTTAGATAATAATAAGTATCATATATATATATGTATAATTTTAAGGTTTTCAAACTTCAGGAATATTAAATACAACTTCATTAAAAATATTATAGATTTTATAGTTTTATGGTAGAGCAAAGCTTTCTGAATACTTACAATATTTTCCTAGGATCCTCTAACTCCCTTTTAAAAAAGAAAATCCTTACCTCCATCTTAGAATAAATACTGTATATTGGTGCCAAGGCAGGAGAGTGCTAAAGACTAGGTAATGTAGGTTAAGTGACTTGCCCAGGGTCACATGGCTAGAGGTATCTGAGTCTAAATTTTAACCTGGGACCTCCCATCTCTAGTCCTGACTCTCAATTTAGGGGGCCATTTAACTGCCCCAATTATCACTGTTTGTGCAAGAAATTCAGTGGCCATGAGGATCAAATGAAAGTAAATGTCCTTTACACTTTCTTGTATCCTCACCCCATTGATTGAGGGGGAAATGGATAAATAAGATACCATGCATTGCTGGATCTATCTCCAGCCATTCAAATGAATCTTGATAATGCTACTAAATGCTGGTACTCCCTCCTGCAAGAACCACCAACTCTATCCCCCAATTCTTGCCTTTACAGGCATGCTCTTTACTCAGATTCCTTCATTAGGTGGTAGGATGACCTAGCTCACAGGAAGGAAAAACAGTATTCCTCCATCCATTCCTATTTCTATATCATTAATAGGGAATGATTTTCCATTTGGCCAAAATTCTACATTGAAATTCAAATGTCCTTCCAAAGCAAGTGATCAAAGACAAGAGTATAGGCATATTTTCCCTGGACCACTGTGTGGTGATGATCTCAAAAGCAACTAACTATATGTGTCTTTAAAAAAATAAATGTGACATCTCTCAGGGGACAAAGCAACAACATAATTTTCAAAGAAAGATTTTTCCCCTTGAAATATAGTTTTCTTGAGTTAATGCGAATTTTCCTTCTCTAGAGGAGTCTTCAGTTGAAGACTGCATCCCACCAGGGATCTAGTAGAAAGGATTCATGTTAAGATCTGTGTTGGAGATGATGATTTCTAAGTTCCTCGATGACTCTTAGATTCAGTGAGTCCTCAATACTGCTACATTTTGAAGTTTCTAAAAAAAGGAACATTTTATTTCTGAGGGAGGGGTAACCATGGTGCTTTGAGAGGTTGAAAGAGTGAGAAATCAATGAATTTTCAGGGATTTCTTTCCTCACACAAAAGATTGAATAAAGTTCCTATCACAAGGTTTCCTAGCATCCTGCTGTTGCTTCTTTTACCTGCCTCCATAGGAAGGTCATGTGTACAATATTCTTTCTTTTACTTTTATTCCATTTAAAAAAAAACAACTCATGCTATGTTAACACAAAAATAGAGTGTTTTGAGATCTTTTGTTCTTGCTCTTAATCTGTTGACAACTGATGTTAAAAAGTAAAAAGCCTCATAAAAATCTTCATAATAACACACATGTGGTCCACATATACCTCCCAGCATAAAGCACTATGGGAGCTGCTATAACATAAATGTTTTATGAGAAATTGTGTCATATAAATATATAGCAGTAAGGTTTCCAATTTGAGCTTTCCTGAAAGGGTGACAGAAACGTTAACCCTGAAGGTCCCTACTCGATCTTACAAAGAATCTCCAGTTAGAAGGAACTTTTAATCATCTAGTTGTCTAGTCTAAGGGTTCATCAGTAGTAACATCTAGTAAACATCCCCCACAAGTAATTTGTCTAGGCACCCCCAAAATATGTACAGTGATGGGGAATCTATCTTTTAAACATTCTCATATCATTTTGGCCAGCTCCATAATAGTTGTTATGTAGCATTTCCATCCTTACATTGATCAAAGTCTACTCCTTTTAGAATTATAACAGCTATCTTTGTTCTGATTTCTGTCAAACAAAGGAAATCTAAGTATTATTCTGAGAGAGCCAACTAAATGAGCTAATGGAAAGAATGTGGATTTCGAGTCCCATAAGGACTAGATTTGATTGTGCCTCAGGCACTTGCTATCTTTGTGACCCTAGGCAGATTGCCTAACCTCTCTCTCCCAGCCTCCCCTGTTTCCTCCTCTATAAAGTAGAGAAAATAATACCACTGACCTCATAGGGTTGTTATAAAAGTCAAAAGAGATAATACATAAAGCACTTTGCAAACCTTAAAATGTTATTGTAAGTGCTATTATTCCACATGTATCTTTCAAGACATGTAAACAGCAATCCTATTTCCAACCTAATTCTTCACTAAAATAATCCTTGTCATTTCCTTTAACTGATAAAATCCCACATTTCTCATTCTCTGGGTCACCATCCTGAAGATGTTATACAGTATCTCAAGGTCTTTATGAAATTGTCCTTCTTCCCCAGAACTAAACTAAGCACTTTAGCTGGAGCCTAATCAGGGAGGATTTGGACTCTCATGTCTTACATTCTAGACAATAGGTTTCTAATACTCTGCTTCTCAATTTATTTTTAGCTTTTTTTGGCTGTGATTTTATGCTGTTGACTGAGAATGACTCCTTTTCCTACAAAATTAACTGCTTTTATGTCATGTATTCTTCTGGTTCATTTTTTTCCATTGATCCGTATTAAATTGCATTCAGTCTAATATTTTTATCTCTAAATCTAATCTTCCAATAGAAAAAATATATTTTTCAAGTTTAGTTCCATATTCAAGAATCACAGTATATAAATCTAAATTCAGTTCTTGAGCTAGGCTCTGAACTCTCAGTGAGATTTCCTTAACTGAATGCTTCTGGGAGAGGAAGAAAACCCCTAAAAAGAGAATTCTATACCTAAAGGACTGCACTATTCCTAAAAACCTTGTATAGACTTATTTTTTTAAATCACACCATTTTGATAATGTGTATTACTTTCTACCTATTTCCCCCTCTTTACTTTCTGACCTCCACCTCCCCTAATTTTCCCTCTTTTCTATAAACCCCTTTAGGTAAATGACAGTAGCAAGACAGTGTTCAATAAACCCAAAGATCCCAGCTTTGAGGACAAGAACCCACTATTTGGAAAAACTGCTGGGAGAATTGGAAAATAGTATGAGAGAAATTAGGTTTAGATCACCATTTTATATGCCCTATACCAAGAATAACTCAGAGTGAGAAAATTCCTTATATATAAAGAGGGAAATCATAAACAAATTAGGTGAACATAGATTTCCACCACCACCCCTTGTGTGAAGGAATTTATTGAAATGACTTTGATCACCAGAATATAATTGAAACTCTGGTGTCCCCTGTGGACAGCAGGAAAAGTCAGCAATTAAGGGATGGGACATCAAGTCAGATGCCTCTTGGGCAGTTCCCTGGATAGCCCAGGCAAAGGAAAAAGAGTTACAGTTCGCTTATAAGGCATAAAATGTGAGAATCATTGAGCAGAGGGGAAATTTGATAAATTGAGGCCAGATCAGATTATGCTCTCCCTACTTCTGTTTTGGTGCTGGCTGGGGGACTCACATGACTGCTGTGGAACAGAAAGCTCAATGCAGAAGCTATAATAGGATAAATTTTCTGTAAACATAATCTACCTCGACTCTTTCTTTCATCCTTCTCTCCTTATCCATTCTGATGAATAAAAATTATAAATATATGGCCAATCTCCCATATTTTTAATCATAACACCATGAAAGACTATGATCAGTTTTGCTGGGTAAGTGATTCTTGGTTGAAGCCCTGGCACTTTTGCCCTCTGGAATATTATATTTCAGGCCCTCTGATCATTCCATATAGAAGCTGTTAAGTCTTGTGTTATCTGGACTCTGGCTCCATGATATTTGAATTGCTGCATTTTTGGTTGTTTGCAGCATTTTCTCCTTGACCTGGAGATTTGGAATTTGGCCATAAATTCCTGTGAGTTATTTTTTTGAGATTTCTTTCAGGAGGTAATCAGTAGATTATTTCAATTTCTATTTTATTGTCTGTTTCTAGAGTATCATGACATTTAAAAAATTTTCTTGAAAAATAATGTCTAAGTTCTATTTGATCATGGCTTTCAGGTAATCCAACAATTCTCAGTTTATCTCTCTGATTTAGTTTCCAAAACATTTTTTCCAATGAGATATTTGATATTTTCTTCTATTTTTTTTTCATTCTTTTGACTTTCTTTGATTGCTTCTTGATGTATAATGGAATCATTAGTTTCCACTTACCTAATTATAAATTTTAAGGAATAATTTGATTGAGTGAGTGTTAAAAATAAGAATTGATCTGGAGGCTTATTACCTGTTAGATGAGCATTTATTAGTAAACAGAGAGAAATTGAAAAGAGTTTTCAGTCTTTCTAATTTTAGGGAAAGATCCATTTCCTCATTTCAACTGGATGGCTAAGATTGAGCTTTGCCAGAGATGTTCAGGTCAGATAAAGAGCATAAAGGCAGCCAAAGGAGACATTAGTTCTAGAGCAAAAAAATAGAATAGCCCCCTCTCCTTCAAAAGCTTGCTTTTAAAATAAAATATACTCTTCCTTCTGTGGTAACATTGCACTGATTCTGACATGTTAATGATGCAGGGATGCTTCATTAGACTCTGTGACTCCTGTGTCCTACCACTGGGCTGCCATGGGATGGAAGTACTTTACTTCCCTTGTGAGTTTTTGTAACTCATTTTCAATTTGGCCAATTCTTTTTAAATAATTATTTTCCACAATGAATTTTGTAACTCTTTTTTTCTATATGGCCAATTCTGCCTTTTTAATAAGTTGTTCTCTTCCATGGATTTTTTACTATCTTTTTCCATTTGGCCAGTTCTGATTTTTAAAAAGTTATTATCTTCGGTGGATTTTTGTGCCTCTCTTACCAATTGGCCTATTCTATTTTTAAAGTATTAATTTATTCATTATTTTTGTGCCTTATTTACAAAGCTATTAATGCTTTTTTGTGGTTTTCCTGTATGACTAATTTCTTTTCCCAATTTTTCCCTATTTCTCTTATTTGATTTTTTCAATCCCTTTTGAATTCCTCCATTTATTCTTTTGAAGCTTGAGAGCAATTCATATTGGAGGCTTTTGATTGATCAGTGTTGACTTTGTGGTCTTCTGAGTTTGTGTTTTGGTCTTCCTTTTCATCAAAATAACTTGCTATGTTGAGATTCTTTTCTTCAGTTTTCTCATTTTTCTAGTCTTTTACTTTTTTAACTTAAAAAAAAGAGTATTAAAGTTGGGCCCTGCAATTGTGGTGAAGGGAACATTGTTCCAAGCTTCAGGTTTTTTGTGAAGCTACCTTCAAAGCCAGTACTGGGAATCTATGAGCCTTCAGTTCTGCTGAGGAAATATATGAAGTATATTGTGAAGATTGAATTTAATTCTCCCTTGATTATAACAACGAAAATACTTAACACTCCCCTGATTATGAACATTATATTGTAACCCTTGCCTATTTTTATATTTATCCCCCAAAATGTAAGCATGCTACTTAAAGTTGAGTATGAAGATCTTTCCATTTTTAGATTTAATCACCAAAGGTGCAAACACCCCATTTCAAACATTGAGTGAGGGAGGTCTGTGTCCCATGTATGAGATAGTGGATGATGAATCAGATTTGACTGACTGCCCTCTGGGCAGTTCTAAAACAAAACATCAACTGGGATTGGTAGATGTAAAATTAGGAGAAGATACAGGAAGTGATGCAAAGGAAGTGTCTTTAAAAGGAGCTGTTACTTCCTGTGAGAGGAAAAAAAAGATTCTTCATTCCTTGGAGTGCTGACTGGACCTGAGACCCTGTTTCCTGGTGAGGCTGATAAAGAATCTGCTAACTGGACTGACACATGGTGAATGAAAAACTGACTGCTAACTACTGGTTTTTCTCTGAAGAGACTGGCCTCAGGAAAGACCTACTCTTGAGAGAAGCTTCACCAGGTCCTTGACTTTACTGAGGCTGAAACTAACTCTCCCTGCCCTGGGGGGTGTAGGGGTTGGGGGAGAGATAAATTACTTAGTGCTGAGGCTAGATATCTTACCTTATCCTCTCTCTGATTTCTTGCTTCACTCTTTCTACATTTAAAAAATAAATTATAACTAAAATCTCTTTGGAATTAATTAAATTCCTGGTGACTAGACTCTTAAAATATAAAATCCAACCATTTAAAAATTAACCCCTTTTCTCCCTTATAATATTCAATACTCTCTTAGCATAGTTTCTGGTCTTTAAGTAATTACAAGTATTCTTTTCTGCCTTGGAACTTTGGCGAGGTACCTCTGCTCCCCTGTTACCACAAGTGCTGGTGTGTGCTAGTGCTCCTTCTCACCCAGAGATTGTGATGCAAGATTGAACCTGGATCTATGTAAGGGCAATGTGACAAGCATCTTGCATGCGAAGTCAGCAAAAGGACCCCCAAATCAACCCACTCAACTTTGCCATCTGTGTCTGAGAGCTCCAGAAGCCCTTGCTAATGATTCAGCTGTCCTCAAAGTCTATTGCAGTTGAGA
Source organism: Monodelphis domestica (assembly GCF_027887165.1). Taxonomy (NCBI): domain Eukaryota; kingdom Metazoa; phylum Chordata; class Mammalia; order Didelphimorphia; family Didelphidae; genus Monodelphis; species Monodelphis domestica. The sequence goes on along the minus strand of NC_077227.1, from coordinate 654,542,642 downwards.
GGCATATCTTGGCAAGTTACTTTGTATTCCACATCTATCCTAGTGCAATAGATATTTTTCAGCTAATCCTCTAAATTGATTTTGGCTGAAAAATTATTTCTCTCCATCTTTTTGTGAATTATACTGCTCCAGAATTTTTTGAGGCACTATATCATAGATTTTGGAGAAGAATTTGGTAGATATCAGGTGTTTTGGCATATTTTCTCTGTCATCAGCTCTGCCCTTCTTCTAATCTTCTTTAATTCACTTTGCAATAGGTCATACAAGTCATCTTAATTTTTCATTTATTTTTGTTATTGTTTTAGTAATATCATTTTATTAATATATCACAACTTGTTCAGTGATTTTAAAGATGAATTCATTTTTCTTCTCCTTCTTTGCTGCCAGACAATGCATTTGCTACAAACATTTTTGCATATTTATAAAAATTCCCTTCATTCCGTGGGTCATATGCCCCATGCTGTTATCACTAGATCAAAGATTATGAAGAATTTAGTGACTATTTTAGTATAATTTCATATTGTTTTATGGAATAATTGGACCAATTCTCTCCTTCATGAATTTGCCTTTGCCTACCTTTTCATAGCCCAAACCTTTAGCTGGTAGCACAGCAGTAGTTCCATAGTTAAGAAGATATAATTTCAAAATTAGCCTCAGACGTTTACTGACTAAAAGACCCTTGTCAAGTCACTTAATCTTTTTTTATTTCACTTGCCTCATTTGTGAAATGGGAATAATAATGGCCAGTGCTGTGTAGATCAAATGAGACAATATTTGTAGAAATCACTGAAGAAGGTGATTGACACATACTAGATGTTTGTAGTTATTACTATTTTCATTTGTTAGTCAGTAATTAAATGAAAATTAAGATATCCTTTTAGGAATTAGTGATAGAGAGTCCTTTCCTAGGGTTAATTTTCTTTTCTTTTGGAAACTTTATATCCTTTGACCCTTTATTTATTAGGAAAGCTTATACTTTTGCATTTATATTCCTTTCTCATATATTCTGATTATCAGCACATTAATTTGTAGTTTTTTTCCTGATTGTTTTTGTTTTTGTTGTTGTTACTATTTTCTCACCAGGATCTCTGTAACCTGGCCAAATCGCAGGTGTGGACTTCGAAGACAGCACTACCAGCCCCACCAATAACAATTAAAACAAAACACATACATAAAATCTTTAGCAATTGTAAGTTTATAATTAGTGTTAGACCTCAATGCAAAGTTATCTTTATTCCTCCTTTTTTCTTATTTCCCTTAGAATGCAAGACCTTCTTCCAAAATAATTCAAATATTTTCTAAGATATATTAACCCAAAAAAGTTTAATAGGAATAATTCTAAATCTATAGTTAATTTTGATTCTGATATATTATATCAGTATGGTCCAACTATGATATGAGCAATCACTATCACACATTATTATATTAGACTTTTGTGAAAGGTAAAATAATTATATGGATTCACAAGACAATATTACCAAACATTAAAGAAGAAATTAATTTGAATATTACATGAATTGCTTGTAACAATAGAAAAAGAAGAGATCCTACTAAATGCTGTCAATGACACAGATCTTATCATGATGTTAAATGAGGGAGAATTAGTAGAGAAAAAAAAAGAAAACTATGCATCTTTATTTATAATTAGCATAGAAAAAAATACATAAAATATTACCAAGAGGTAAACAACATTATCACAATGATTATGCTCTATGACCAGGTTAAATTTATACTAAAAATTCAGGTTGGCCTAATATTAGCAAAAAAATTATAAATTAGTCAAATTAAGAAAAAATCAGTAAAATCATATAATTCTATCAATAGATGAAAAGTATTTTAACAAAATATAAAACATTTATTTTCTGTAACAAAAGAACTCTAGATAATATAGAAATAGAGAAAAATATTTCCTAAAATGATAAATAGTGTATATATACATATATATGTATAATTAAAGAAATATTATATTTATAATGGAGATAAACTCTACTCTTTTCCAATAAATTCAAGGGAGAATGTTGTCATTTCTTTTTAACTTACTACTAGAAAATGTAGGATGTTGGTATAAGCACTCACTCTTTTTGATGAAAATGCTAAGAAAAATGATTATCAGTATAGATAAAAATTAAAGTTATATCAACACATTAGATCTATGATGTTAGATTTATGTTTGTGCTGAATATTTAATTGGTGGTCACCTGGGATTTAATTTCTAAATCCCAAAATGAATTACTAAAGTCAAATGGAATTTAGTAGTAGTTTATTTTTACAATAGAGGGAAGATATTAAGGAAGAGAGAAAAGGTGTGAAAGAGAGAGAGAGAGAGAGAGAGAGAGAGAGAGAGAGAGAGAGAGAGAGAGAGAGAGAGTGAGTGAGCGAGCTCTGGCTTCCTCTGAGCCAGGTAGAAATTCTAAGGCACCAGTCAGGGGAAAGGAGTCTCAAGACTAATGGGCTTTTCTTGGAGGTTCACACCTCCAGAAAGGAAAAGGAACTAAGTCAGCCTTTCTACTCACCAAAGTGACCATCTAAAAAGAAAACAGTCTGAGGTCTCCTGCACGAGCTCCTCCAGGGGTCCAGTTCCACAGCCAAATGTCTTCAATCAAAGCCCAAATATCTGTTTTCCAGTCCAATTACAACTGACTGATCCTCTAGTCCAACTCCAAGTAACTGAATGTGATCTGTCTCTGTTTCCACTATTTTTCTCTTGTGTCACCTCCCCTAAATGTGGGTTCCAGACCTCCAACTCAATGTATGAAATGGGTGTCCATACCTTTGTGGTTAGTTCATACATTTTTGTAGTTAGTTAATACCTTTGTGTGGTTAAAATGGGTAGATCTACCTTAAATATGGGGTTTACACTTTGGTGATTAAGATCTAAAAATAGACAATTTAATCTTCACAATAAAGGAAGAGCTAAGTACCTTCATTGTTACAATCATGGGAGAGCCAAATACAATCTTCACAATGACCAAAATGTTAAATGTTGTAACATATAAAGATTAGAAAAAAATAACTCTTAGTTATGTGGAAAGGAGAAAAGTTCATGACCAAATAAAGAATAGGGAATAACAGAAGATAAAATAGAATATTTTGTTTATTTAAATTTTTAAGGTTTAGCATAAAAAGATTTTTAAAAGCTAAAATTAAAAGGGAAACAACTAAGGGGAAATTTTTGCAGCAAGTTTCTCTTATACAGGATCCATATGCCAGCTATACTGTATAAGGGACTAAATTTAATTCATAAGAAAAAGAGGAGTCACTCCAAATTTCTAAATAATCTAAGGGTATGAACTTTCCCGAAGCTTAGCAATTTAGGCTACTTAGAGGCATATGAAACAAATGCAAACCATTACTAATTAGAAAGATAAAAATTAAAGTATTCTAAGATCCCTGCATTATATTTCTCAGTGACAAAAGAAAAAGATAATAAATGTTGGAGAGACTACGGGAAAATAGGCATATTTGATATACTGCTTCTGTACCTGAACATCTGTACTATGCATACTACACATGCTTTTTGACTCAGCTGTAACAATGTCAAACCTATACACAATAGAAATCAAAGAAAGGGTAACATCCTTTAGAAACACACACACACATATTTATAGTGGCTCTTTCTTGTTGTTGTTGTGGCATACAATTAGAAATTAACAATATATTTATCAGGTAAGGAATGGTTGAATTAGTTTTGGTATATGAATATGATGGAGTATTATCATTTTGTATAAGTGGGGAAATAGATGAGTTAAAAAAAAAGACAAAAAGACTTAGATGAACTGGTGAAGCTTGAAGTAGGCAGAATCAGAAGAACAGTTTATTCTGCCATCAATATATAAAAATTCAATAATTTAAAAGGCATAGACCTTTAAAGAACAAAATGAGAAGAATCATAAGATATCTCTACAATAATGAACAAAATTATAAAATCAAACAGTCTGAAAAATGTAGGAATTATGCAAAATTCAGAGGCAATTAGTAATTCCATAAAGTCAATGATGAGACATTCTATCCTTTAAAAAGAGGTGATGCATTTAAAGAGCATAATGATCACACACATATTATATGTATGATATATATATATATATATGTATATACATACACACACTTTGGGGGATTTATGTTGCTTGATTATACATGTTTATAACCATAAATTATTTATCTTTTCTTTTTAGTTGGAGTGGAAGGCTGAGAAGGAGAGAAAAGAGATGTTTCTTTATTTATAAAAATATAGTCTTGGACGGAGCTACAGATATGAAATATTGTATTCACTTTCATATAACATAACTGCATTATTATTAGTTTTATTTAACTATTTTACTTTGCTACACAAAGTGATAAGCTATCAATGATCATGATGTAAAATACGAACTATTAATAAAACTTTTTAAATAAAGCATTTCTTTTATATGGAAACAACAAATCATTCACATACCTGCTTTAGACTTTACATTAAAAGCCATTATAATACTGTAGTGAAAGAAAATAAAAAATCTTGACATAATTGGTAGACAGGAAAAGGGATGTCTAGAAGGTGATGGCATACCTTTTAAAGCTTACTGAATAGGAGACTCCTGATAGCTTAGAAAATCATCTATGAAGCTACCAACTCTCCTTGCCCATTATCAAGATAACATTCTATGTTATCATAAAGAACCAAGTCCTTCAGTGCCTAATTAAGAAGATCAGGACAGATATGTCAAAAGGTGGGACCCATGTCCTTGCATGATCCTTAAGCTATACTCCAGGTAATGTTGATTAAGGAGAGTGGAAGGGTTTCCCTGTATATTTTCATTCAGGTAAACTCCATTTGCCATCTGTGGTCAATAGTTAGATCTATTTAAATGTGGATTACAAGTATTTGTTTTTGTTGTTGTTATTGTTTCATTATCTATGTTACCAGGGAGCTCAATGCTTCTTAAATGATCTCACCTTATCCTGTTTTCTTAATCAATTGCTTTTGGCAGTAGATATTTAAAATATTCTTCAAGCTTTTCATCCTTTAAAATCTTCTTGAATATTCCTGGTAGTATCATTGATATTTCAGTTTCATTTCATACATTATGATTAGATAAGTTTATTCAGCATCTATTCTTAACTACTAATTAGTTTTCCAAAGTATGACTTAAACATTCTAATGGGACCCTTTATCTCTTCTGATATCTTTTTTTTTCCTATTAGGAAGCCTTTTGGCCACTCAAGTTTTCATGGAAAATCTATTCTGTGTTTTGGAGTACTATGCTCATCATTATGGCTAATTTTATGCAGGGCTCAATTAATCCCCAGTATTTCTTCATTATATGAGGTTCCCCCCCTTATTTTACTATTTCTTTATTCTCTTCAATTGGGATAGATTATAAAACTAATATGTACTCCCTTTCCTCTCTTCATCCCATATTTTTCTTTGTACTCCAGTTGGTGATAGCTTTTCAAGCATCTTCTTGGCATGGTGTATTGATTTGTTAAAAAATAAGCATCTTTCCTATCAAAGCAATTCAGAGAAACTCAAGATTAAAGGGTCTGGTAAACATATTTTTTACCCTCCTTAATTGGCACAAATCATCTATCAGCATGGTATTTTTCTACTTTGATATTTTATTTGCTTGCTTTTTTCTCTTTAAAAACTCAACTTTATTTTAATTATTTTCATTCATCTGTTTCTTTTAGACATTTTAATTTCATTTTACTGTGATTGTAGAGTATTGGAGAAGATGTGGGTTTAGTTGGAACTTGTTGATACCATTAACTTTTACCAAAAATTACTAATACATTTTCCAAACATCACAACTTTTTGGTGTGTTTGTTCAGTCATTTCACTCTCTGTGACCCCTTTTGGTGTTTTCTTGGCAAAGACACTAGAAAAATCTGTCATTTCCTTCTCCCGCTCATTTTAAATGAGGATACTAAGACAGAGTTAAGTGACATGTCCAGGGTCACACTGCTAATAAGTGTCTGAGGCTATATTTGAATTCAGGTAGAGAGTCTTCCTGACTCCAAACCTGGCATTCCAACCAACTGCATCAACTAGTTGCCTCCACAAATTTATAACTCTTTATATTCCTTGGTGACAGGGTATTTACTACATCTTATCTATTGGTAATATTACCTATAACTTTTTGAATACACTTTATTCTCTTTTTTACTCTTGCCCTAACAGAAAATGGATGAATACCACATACAGTTGACTTAATTTTTTTTTTCAGTAATGAACTGAACTGAAATTTGAACTATTGAATTGCTTTCATACACAAGCAAGAAAAGTTATTTTAGAAATCACTTGAGGCCATAACTTTCTATTTCTATATTTATCTAAGGAGATTCATTAAGGCTCAAATATGGCTTCATGTACAAAATATTCTTGTTTTTAATGTTTTGGGTGACATATCCAATGAAGACCAGAAATTTATATTTATTTGGTTATAGTGCTGCAAAAATTTGACTTCCTGAGGTCTTTTTCAACTTTAGCAATCTTTTGAAATAGGAAATGAAGCTGTTTTTCCAATTTAAATCTGTATAATTTCTAAAATGACTTAACCTACCTTGTCTTCCAAGGTGAGAGTAGACTTTTGTTAATCTATGAACAGACTTCTCAATGTAAGAAAACAGTTTCTCTCCTAGTTATGAAACTTGCCTCCTATTTGATTTCAACTGACTACATTATACAATGCACTACCTGACTATGCCAAATATATCAGACTGTCTTCCTTCACATTATCATCGGAAGTACTTATTCCATTTAGGAATCTTTGAAGCAACTAGACTTTCTGTGGGCAGAGGAAGATTATTAAAGGAAACTGAAATCCAGGCCATTTCACTTTGGACATTAACCTCCTGGGCACAATGATACACCATTAACACTTTTTCCAGGAGTCATTAACTTTAGGAGATCACTATATTTCCTCTATTTAATGACTGGATTGTCACAAATTCTTTGAAGTTCAGTTTATCTAATCTCCTCTTAGGATTACTATAGACTCATTCTTGTATCATTGTTGGTGAAATTATTCCTTCTTCTCTCAATGGACATGGCTATAGTCTTGTCATCTCCATTGAAGAAAATTCCCCCATGCTAAATGTCCTCTGAACTTATTGAATTAAATCTATTCTCACCTTTTCTGGCAACTTATTACAAACTAGCCTTCCTCCAAGTCATTTTATATATTATCTTAATTTATATTGTATATTCTTTTGATGATTCTTTAAGAATAACAGTCTTCATTGTCCCCATTAGGTCTTTGATATCTCTTAATAGATTAATTTATTGCTGAATACTTTTCTTCTCTTCCTTCATAAAACTTTATTTTGAAGTAGTTTTTCATTTAATTTTGACCTACATACATAAATAGTTGGGTTTGTGTGTGTGTGTGTGTGTGTGTGTTTGCCAATAAAAGCAATAGCTTGGTGTTTCAAGGTGTTTGAGTGGTAGAAGCATAAAACTTACATAAATATATTTGATAATTAGACAACTTAACTATATCTTTAGGTATATGGTATAGGTAATACAAAGAAAATATGTATGTTTCCATGCTCTAAGAGGAGAGGGACTTACACCAGTGTAGATGTCAATCTGTTTAAGTTCCAAGCTCATCCCCAGGAATATAATTACATAAGATCCAGATGGCTTGGTAAATTCAATTAATCTATGCAAAGTATAATTAATCTAAAAGGATTATAATGTTTTGGTCATTGAATAGATGGGTGATGGCACATGGGAATCATTGTGTGATTGGCTGAAAGAAATAGACACTCGTATGCAAGTAAGTGTAAAAAAATAAGCCATTCAGAGTTATTCAATCTTGTAATATTTATTGAGAAAATGGGTGGGATTGAAGAACAGGGGATACTGAAGTTTTGTAGCAGGGAATGGAGAAGTTGAAGGGAGAGAGGGAATATGGCTGCTGGTGAGGTAAAAGGTGAGAGATGCCCCCTGCCGAGAGGCTATTTTTGAGAAATGGGATTCCCAAGAAATGGGCCACATATGATAGCCTGAGGGGAGGTATTCTCAATAGAATGATGTTGCAGATACCCACATGGAACCTCCTGAGGGACAGGCCTCCCCCCTGACTTAGTAGCCCAGAAGGGGTCCAATAAGGACCATTTCTAGTTGAATGGCTGTCTTGAGGTTCAGCTCCCTCTGTGTCCCCTGAAATGGTAGTCCTCTTATCTGACTATGATATTCAAATAAAGATAAAATTTAATAACAAGTTTGGGTTGGGGAGGTTTCAGGGAAGATGGAAGAGGGATTTCCCTAGATGAGGTTTTGAAGTCTCTCTCAGCTTTAGAGCTGAGGCCAGGCCTCACAGGTTGGTGGAGGGTTTCTCTTATTCCTGTCTATGCTAATCTGTGCTAGCTTTCTTAATTTCAAAAGTTTTAGCAGTAGACAGCCAAGAGGTAAAAAAGTTCTGACCTTCAGAGCTGGTTGGGCTTGTCTCTTCAGGCTGAAGACCCTAAAGACTGGATTTACAGTTCAAACTGCTTCTCTTAAGTCCTTTTGTCAATGACATGATCACAGGGATTCAGGGAGAGCACAAAGTTGGAAAAATCAGGAAAATAGAGACACTTCTATTCAGAGACCAAGATAAAGCTCCTTCTACTTCTAGGACCATGAAAGAAGTGCTGGTCACAAGACCAATTGCCACTCCCAGTTGCCCCTTCCCCCACCAACTGTCAGTCTTGTCAGTATCTTATCTCTAACATTCCACCTGCTGTTTGTTCGAACTCAGTGGCAGAAAGTCCAGAACTTGCTTTAGTTTTCCTTTCCGTAGTCTGGAACTGACCATTCTTTTGGTGGAAGAGTTCTAGCCACTTACATGAGAGGCTATTGGTTGTAAAGAGAAAAGAATAGCCAATCAACCTCCAGAGATCTGATCTACCAGCATATGGTCCAGTTGGGGAATTTTTAAAAAATTCTTGTAGATCTTATTTTGGATTCATGCCATTGCTCTACTGAACTACATGTCCAAAATAGAAACTCATTCAATATATTCACTAACCAATTCCATATTATAATTGGGGTAATAAACATTATTGATTATTTTTCCCTTTAACTATATTTATATTATTAGAATTATTAACATATTTGATATCTTCAGATCAGTGCATTCAGAATAAGAATGCCTCAAAAACCTTACCATTTTCAGAATTCTATTCTATTTTTATTCTATGTAGCATATCCTCTATAAAAATGGCAAAAATAAGAACAAAAAAGATTTTGGAAACATTTGCTTCATTGGGATGATGCTATCCAGAGGATTGTTAAGTAAAAATTTATTGCTCTAGTTACATCTACTAAAGATTATTGAATAATAAGGAGAAAAGGAGGAAGATAAGAAGCATTTAAGTGCTTATTATATGTCAGTCCCTGTACAAAGAACTTTATAAATATTATCTAATTTGATTGCTAGCAACATTTCTATGGCTTTTTAAAAAACAAGGTATAAATATATCATTTAATCTTTACAGTTCCAAAGTGGGGAAAGCTATTATCCTCATTTAACATAGGTGGTATCAAGAGGTTTACCAATAACTTTACAAATATTATCTTATTTGATCCTTTCAACAACCTTGGAAGTTGATGCTTTCATTGTCCTCATTTTTCAGATGAGGAAACTGAGGAAGACATTGATTAAGTGACTTGCTCATGGCCTCACAACTAGGAAGTATCAGAAGTAGGATATGAGAATAAATATGTATGCAAATAAATATGCAGATAAATATGTATTTCTACTTATAAGTATAGATTTATCTATCAATTATCTATCTACATGTAGAAAGAGGAAGAGGCAAAGAAGGGAAAGATGACTTTTATCCTATAACTTTTTTTTTCTTTTCTTGTAAAAATACCTTCTATAACATTTTAAATTCTCTTGTAATTTTCTTCTTTTTAAGAGTTAAAAAAAATCTTTAAGCACTCTTAAAATAGTGCTGCGACCAGGCTTGAATTTTTATGTTTTTTGGTTACATCTAGATCCTCTTCCTGACTTCATTTCCTTAAATGCCATTTGCACATCTTCATATAACACATTGATTAGTGAGGTGTTAAGAGTTTAAATGTAGAAGTACCACTATCAATGCTAAAATAGCTTCTCATAGAAATGCTTTTAAATCTGTTCCATTTTGGGATGATTTGTTGTCCTCCTTCCAAGTTTCATCCATAACTGCTTTGAAGATGATCAGGATGATTGAAATTTCATGCCAATATTTCTTCAAGATGGTCTTCCCCTTAACTGGTTCTTGATGTTTGGTGAGATAACACTTCTCATAATTTTCCATTTCTCTTTTTAATATTTGGCAAATGGGTTACTTGTCTACAGGTGTGTTGGCAAGAATTTGTGGACTGATATGATTTTTACTTAGGAGACTTCTGGACAGATTAGTATTTATGTCTAGCTCCATATCATCCATTCAAATAGGAAATTCACCAGATTAAGTAAACAACAAATTAAGTAGAAAACAAAGGAAATATACTTTCAAAGAAAAGTTACAGTAAAAAGAAAAACCAGACATAAAGGGGAAAAGCTAGGAAGCAAAAGTGCTATGAATACCATAAAGGAGTTTTATGGGATAAATCAATTCAAAGAAAATTACCCCTCCAATCAAATAAATAATTTTTTTAAGAAAATTATTTTTTAAGAAAATTTTTTAAAGAATTTTAAGAAAAATTTTTAAGAAAATTAAGAAAAATATTTCTTAAATATCTATAAAGAATAAAGTCAGAAAAGAAAATGAAACAAGAAGAGTATTTTGAGTAGTTAAAAACTAATCAGGAGTAATAAAGTAATATTAAGAAGTTTCATTTCACTTTTTATTACAACAGTTGAGAACAGGTTAGGGAAAAAAAAAAGGAAGATGTGAGATTTGTGTAATTAGGATTTGTTCCCCAGAACTCTAAATCCCAGCATCCCACTTCCATCTTACATTACTCCTTACATTTTGGAGATATAAGTTTTTAATAGCTCCACCCCTTGCTCTCTCTTCCTGGGATCTCAGCGATGGAAACTGGCTTTGGACCAGGCAGAAGAACGAACTCATGTGGTCTTATTTTTGTTAGATTATTAGGTTTTTATATTTCTGTTTCCTTTTTATTCCTTCTACTTCAAGTGATTATTAATAAACTTTATGAAATATAATATTTGGAGTTATTGGATATTAATTTTAATCTTACATTGTGAGAACTAAAAGTCCAAGTTGGTAGAGCAGTTTTTTTTTTAATAGACAAAAAGACAGATTAGATTTAAAAGCCTCTGCCACCCTTGCTGCTCCTCTCCTGTCTGCAGTTGCTGTTGCTGTTGCTATGGTTGCTGTTGTTGCTGCTGCAGCTGCAACAACCTTCCACATTTGACCAGACATTGCCTGGGGATATTTGCCAAGCCTGCCACCCACCCATGGCTTCACTTGAACACACTGGCTGGGGGGGTCCTACAGAGCCACTTTCTATATAGCTGATAAAGTATAAATCCTTTCCCTTCATGCCCCTAAATGGGTCTCAAACCGGTGCTAGTCTTTTTTCAGCAGAGGAACACAGCTTGGAGCAGCCTCTTACATGCTATCCACCTTAACCCCAGCCTGGATAAAGGGGGAGGGGGACTTCCATGCTCCTGACTGTGGGGTAGGGACTTAGGTTTCACATAGCCATTGGTTTTTACCCCTCAGGGGGAAGGGAAGGAAGGTTACTCTTCCAAACATCTTAACTTTACTCAGTACATACTAGGGTAGAGCCACCTACAGACAGGAAGTAGAGATTGCAAGCATGGGCCAGTTTCCTACCTCTCTCAAACAGCTCCTATTTCCAGAGAGTCTTACTGAGCTTGAACAGCTTACAGGTTTAGGATGTCTTTTCTTGCTGCTGTTCCTGGGTGTACTGATTGGATTCATTGCTGTTAGCTTGAGTAATCTCCAAGATTCAGAGTGGAGGTTTATCTCCCTATACCCCCCTTGCCATTTTGGCCTGGCCAGTTTCTGCAACACATCCAATATGGGGTTTTCCCACATTATACCCAGTGCAGGTATGGGGTACCCCAGAAGTGTGACTAAAGGAATCTAAATGGATGATGATACTGGGGAAGGGAAGGAACCCTAAAGATTCTGGAGCTGATTTTTTTTACTCCATTGCCTTATTGATGTTAACTGTTTCAGTTTGTTCTCCTCCAAATAGTGAAAAAGTCTCTGTAACATAGCTACCAGAATTGGAGAAAAGGACTCTTGAATTCATTGCTCACATCCTGTCATGTATGTTGGTATTTGCTGATTTGTTTGCTTTAAGATTTAAATTTGTTTTTTAAGTTCACATATTGATCTAATCTAATATCTTCTGTTATACTATGTCATTTTTAAACTACTGTGTTTTGGCCATTAGCTATATGTCCTGTTACATTGTCTTTATTTGTACCCTCCCCATATGACTGGACTGGAGAAAATATCATTGTAAAAACTCATAGTCTAGTTGGGAAAACCCCTTTTCATAGCAAAACCATAGATCTTTATGGATGCTGGGTTTGTCACCAGATCCATTAAGGTCACGTGTTGCCTAAATGGCCTTTTGTCCCTTTTTGCCTTTGTTAATTGTCACATAGATGATGATAAATGCACTCCATCAAACTGGTTACAGTCTATATTGTAAAAAATAGGCTCGAACACAGGACTACAATCCCCACGAGCCTTTGCTCCACTTCCCCAGAATGCCTTGTAATCTCACCTGGGCCGAGATCGAGAAGGTATTTAAGCTGATTCAAAGGCTTTTGGCTCTCTCTCTCTCTCTGGGCTCTTTTTGGACTTCCTTTTTGGAGCAGGCAGTCTCTTGCGTGATGTGAGGTTATTTTGTCTAGGCCTCTGGCCTAGGCACATGTTTCTTACTTGGATATTCTTTAATCTTTAACCTTTAATAAACCTCTAAAAAATATAATACTCCTTGCAGAGAGAAACTAATTTCTACCTGCCTCAGTTCTCCCCTAAATTTTAATCTTTACAATATATAATCTTTGGAAAATTTAATGAGCTAAATATCTCAATTGATGTTAAGGAGTCTTCAGAAGTGATTTTCAGATACTTAGTAGAACAATCTCTGACTGATCATTTGCCTACCTTTGAGTTGTTTGTAACAAGAGGTAAGGGTTCATTTCGTGGTTGAAGTGAAGTGTAATAGCACTATTGTATTCCTCACCTCCACATTTATAAAAGTGTAATGGATGAGACATCAAAAGTGATTTTCACTGTTGTAATACCCACTTCCACATTGCAAAGGATGGGGCATATAAAGACATGCCTTTTACAACTGTTACAGTCTCATAAAAGAGGAGGGAGGTTTCCCAAGAGTCTTGGTTACCCCATGATGGGTTATAATCCATGAGGTGGGAAGGTTTTCCTAGGGGGTGTGCTAACCCCTGGATGTCTCCTGAGAGAATTTCCCATGGAGCCTAGTGGATCCTGGATAGTTTTTATATTTCTAACTCTTCAACTTACTCTATTCTTCCACCAGAATGATCTGGATTCTTGGTGACATTTTAGACCCAAGAAGGTTTTCATTAGCAGTACAGAGGTTTTTCTAGACTCTCCTGACAAATTTTGGAATGATGGTAGTAATAGACTTTGTTAAAAATATCTCAGCCAAAGTTGAAAAATTGGCTAGATCTGGAGAACTTGTGACAAGTATCTATGAGCTGCAGTGGCTATAGAGACTCATTTGAATTCTAATGATAAACATTTTTTTTGCTATTGTCATTAAATGTGATATTATGATTTGGGGGATTTTTGGCACTTCTTTGAATGTGCATTAGCTGCTGTAGTACTGTTTCTGAAAACTGTTACTTGATGAAAATCAGTCATATTCACACTGTGCATCATGGCCAAGTTAAAACAGAAATGGATCTAATTTTTGGGTGAGATCTTTGTGTTGTGCCTCTGCTTTACTAACACAATGTTTCATGGAATGTGAACTATATATTTTTTATTTAAAAATATTATTGTTTTTCCTTGTATGTGCAATAGACTGTTTGAATTTTCTTTTTTCTCTCATTTTAGTACTTAAATCATATTTTAACAGAATTAATGGAGTTTTTTGTTTTTTTTTTAAATTTTGTAGTAGGGGTAAGTTTAAAATGTCCATTAGCTCTAATGTCAGTGCATACCCCAAAGCTTTAGACTATAGAAACCTTCCATTTATGGTTAAATATTATGGGGCTTTGATTAATGATTGTATCTGATTCCAGGAGAAGGGATCACAAAAGTGGCATTGCACAGTGCTAAGGAGCACAAAGTTAACCTGCATAGTGCCTAGGAGCACAAGGTCAAGGAAACCAACTAATCCAAGTGAGATTGATGAAATTCTGCACCAAGACAGGAGATTTGAACTTATTTTGGTGTTCTAGGAAGTGGATATTTGCAAAGTCAGACACAGGATTCCCTTATTCCAGATCCAGACTTCTACCAAGAACCTCAGTTTGCCTGCCATTTTAGCTCCCCTATCCCTGAGAGCAAAGGTAAAATCAGACCCAGGAATGATGTTTCCCTTTTTGTTTCAAAAATCTAGTCCTTTTTTGCCTTTCATATTGTGGCAAATTTCTGTAGTCATGGCTGCCAATGGGCAGGTGCTACATTTTTGTAATTCCTATTACAGGCTTATGGGACATAAATCACTTTAACTGGGCCCTGATTCAAGGATTTGTTATAGGCTTATTTTTCCTTACTTAGAATTTTTCATGTTTCATCCAGAAGTTACTTTTTTCTCTTTTATTTGGTTTTTGATGTTTTTTGGTTTTCTTTTGACAATTGATTTACTACTTCATAACTCAGTCATGTATCCCTGGGTAATTCCTGTGTTTGTCAACACCCTCCTCAGGGGGATTACATACTTATCAGAAATTCTAAATTTATAACAAAATTTTTTTTTCTTGTTTGAGAATAATTTTAGGCTAAGAAACTTGCTATCCTTCTGAATCAATACAGTGAACTGTTTAGAGAAGACACCAAGGAGATGCTTGCAGAGGCCATACACTACACCAAAAGATCCAGAGTGAACTTTGGGTTGTAGTGAAATTGAACTGTGGGGGAATTAACTAATTTATTTTATTTTTAAAATTTTTTTTAGTGTGAACTAATTTATTTTGAATGTACACTCTTATGACAAAGGGGTCTGCCCCCTAATTGGTTTTATACCAATGTGCCTAGTAATCATTAGTTTTATTTTCTTTCTCTTTTCTTTCCCTCTTATTCCCAAATTATTATAATTTCCTCTTAGAAACTGCAATATTCTATGTACCACTAGTTAAAGATTTTTAGATATATGAATTGGTTATGTGTACTGATTCATTGGGAAAATTAGGCATGTAAATCTGAGAGATTTCTACATACCTGCTTTCCAATGGAATCACAGGGGGTAAGGGGGTATGTAATTAGCATTTGCTCTCCAGAGCTCTAAATCCCAGTATCCCACCTTCATTCTCATGTTATGTCCTTATGTTTTGGAAATATAAATTTTGTGTAGCTCTGCCCCTCACTCTCTCTTTCTGTGATATAGGCTGTGGAAGCAAGTTTTGGGTCAGGCAGGAGAACTTACTCACGTGGTTTTATTTTTGTTAGATAATTAGGTTTTTATACTTCTTTTTCCTTTTTTATTCCTTTTACTTCAAGTGATTATTAATAAACTTTATAAAATATTATACTTTGAGTTATTGGATATTAATTTTAATCTTACAGGTTAAAAGATGAAATGATTTTTAAACACAAAAACAACATAAAAATATACAACAAAATCCCAAATCATCAAAACTAGAAACAACTCATAAAATTTTTACAAAGGTGTGTAGATATCAAAAATGAATGTCTAAATGGCCAGAGACAGAGATGATTAAATGTTAGTGAAGTGTCATAGTAGATAAAAAGTATGCATTTCTCAATTTGGAGGCTTATATTAAATACACTGCATTGAAAAGGACAGTAGAGAGCATGCTTCTGGACACAGAGTAATTCTATAACTTTTTCCCCAGCATTCATTTTTAAAAGACCTAACTGGACTCTAAAAATGCAACCTGTGATCAAAATAAGTTTGGATGAAATCCCCTTGAAAAGAACACATTTTCAATCAGGACCAAAGAATTAACAGGAGAGACTATACATCTTCCACCTCCTACTGGAGATGTGGAAAACTGAATCTCAGAGGCCTTGAGGTTAAAATTACTAGGAAGGATTTCTGACAATGGTAGACTAATGCAATCTGACCTTTCTGAAAGACTACACTGAGCTGAACCTGAGGCTGTTGGTAGAAGAAATTAGACTTGCTCTAGAGAGCCCAATAAATAGACTTAAACATCATATATGTCACTCCCTGTGATAATCTAGCAAAGTTCAGCAGCTAAATGACCTTATTGGCACAATATACCTGGGAGAAATGCCATTTCACTGTAGGAACTAGACCAGAATTCAAGTGACCTACCTTATCACACCTAGCAGAGGAGCTAAACAATCTGTATGCCCATATGATGTCCAAAGTCGTTTGAGTCATGATGAAAAGGATAAGAAAGAAGTCAGTGAGGCATATTGAATAGAGGCCTGGACTTTAAGTGAGAAAATCCTAAATTGGAATTCCACTTTAGATATTGATTATATAATTTTAGAAAAATTATTTAACCTTCCTCAGCTTCAGTTTCTCTATTTATTATATGAGGGAGTTGAACTTAATAGTCGCTAGGGTTCTTTCTAGTTCTAAATCTATAATCCTATGGTATCATGAGAAAATGTATCACCATTTTTTTTCAAAAGAGGAAAATTACATGTTACAATACTTATATTAACAAAAGTGAAAGAAATAAAACTAATTGGTCATATAATTAAAATGCCTAGAAATATCAACAAGTTAATATCTTAAAAAACTAGCAGAAATGTAGAAATATTGAAAATCAAAGAAAATTAAAAATAATGACTGAATTGATTAAAAAAGTAAATCAGTACACCAGAAGTTAATTTGACTTAAAAATAGATGACAATCCATCAAAAGATGATTGATAATTATTAGTCAATCAGTCAGCAGTTCTGGGAGAGAAAAGTTGTTTTTTTTTATGAAACAAAAGGAGGAAAGAATATACAAGGAGAAAACAATTAATAAATATTATTTACCTCCTACTATATATCAATGTTCCTATAATATATCAATAGCAATACTGTGAATACCAAATGGATTGGAATAGTGAAAAGACTTGTGAGTATTTTATATAAGAATATCCAGGATGACAAACTCCTTATAAAGCATATCTAAAATTTTACTGCAACAAGCTGCTTTGGGTAACATTTAGAGTTGAAACTGAATCTATTTTTTAGTTGGTCACCAGGGATTTAAATTCTAAATCCCAATGAAATACTCAAGTCAGAATGGAATTTTATGGCAGTTTATTGACAATAGATGGAAGAAATTAAGAAAGAGAGAGATGGAAAAGGGAAGAAGATTTGCTCCAGCCTGGTCTGACTCAGGCAGGAGTTCAGAAGCCTCAGCCAAGGGGCCTTCCCAGAAGATTAAATATAGTTCAGCTTCCATCCCTGAGACTTCCTCCAAGTTGAGGGGCCTTCTTGAAGTCTGGTGCCTTCAGAAAGCTAAGTAAAGGGGAATCAGCCTTAACACTCACCACATAATCATATCAGGGAAGTAGTCTTTGGTCTCATGCTCCAGCTCCTCCAAGTCAAGTTCTACCTCTAACCTCTGGACAGGAAGTAAAGAGGTAGGACCTTCCATGTCCCCACCTAATATCCTCTAGCTTCAGGAAGTATGTAATGACAGGAAGTCAGTGGGCTCCTGGGAAATGTAGTTCTTTTTTAGGGTAACAGATTTTCAATTATAAAAAATAGTGCTACAATGTTACCTAGAAAAGTAAATATTTAAGTCACTCATTCAGGGTCACATAGCTAAAATGTGTTAGAATAGGGATTTGTACAGGTGTTTCCAATAAATGAAATACTCAAAGGACTTTTGTTACCAGAGGGGAGACAAAATGTGCTTATTTATTTATATAAAATTGGAATTTGACTAGATTTCCGAATTATGTCATTTTGTTTGAAAGAGGCATGTTATGGAGCAAAGATGGCAGGGTGAAGCAGAATTATTCTTTGTTACCATGAGAATCCTCTCTGACCCAGATCAAAATATCACCACAAACCAAGGACAGGAGTAAAAGAACCAACAAGGAATCAGAATGAAACTACCTTTAATTAAAGAAAAACCCAAAAGGAAGGCAGAGAACATCTGGGGCACTAGGGTGAGAGGAGAGCAGAGTTAGTAAGAAGCTATAGCAAGGAAGTAAGAGCAAGCCCAAAGCAAACTACACACCTCCACCCCACATATGCTGTCACAGGTTTGGAACCTAAGTCCAAGTCAACAAGCAGATTCTGAGATCTGTAACAAGGGAATCACTTTAAAAGACTGATATATATTAATTTAAGGTCGCCAAGGAATCAGCTATGTAATTCCTTAATGAAAAACTCAAGTCAGCCGTCAGCCTTTTTTGGAGTTTAATTACAATAGGAGTAAGAAGGGAATTAGAGATAGAGAGAGAGAAAAAGGGAGAGAAGGGAATAGGGCTTAAATACCCCTTCTGTTTAGGCTGGGCCAAAAGGCCCAAGCCCTTAGATAGCTGGGGCAAAGAAAAGAGATCAGTCCCTATTACTCACGTGTCCAAAATGGAGAAACAGTCTCAGAGGCCCCCACCTTCAGCTTCCTTCAGAGCAAGCCTTCTCAGAGCCCAGGAACCACACCAACCAAAACCTCAACCACCCCCCTGAGTCTTCAGACCCCCTATCTTTAAGGAAACCCTCCAAGTTGCCTCCCCTCAGTCCTCACATCTACCAATCACTGTTCATCAATTTCCCTGTCAATGGAGGCTCTAGCTTAACCCAGGACCGCCCAGAGGTTTCTGGCTTTTGCACATGTCTGTTGAAGGTCATATTTTCAAATGATTAAATCTTTGCTCCTTTGCTACAGCCCTTTCTAAATCCTGTTAACCTGAGTAGGGTAGAGATTCAAATAATTAAATTTTGATCTAGGCTGCAGCCCTTACTCAAATCCTGTTAGGACTGGATAGGGTGGAGATTGATTCCAAGTATCTCCATTGTATCAATTCTAAAATCAATCAAGACTCAAAGAAATTCCTGTTCTATGCTTAAGCATAGGTCAAAGTCCTTTCCATTGTTCAGCAAAGGGTTTCTGTCCTAAAGTAATCTTAAGAAGGGAAGAGAAGGAACCTCCCATGCCAATGGGGTTCCCATTCCAATAGACTATCAGTAAGAAATTTTCCAAGTATGAAATATCCCAATGGTGAAATTTCCAACATTTATAAGTCTAAGGAAATTTGAGGTTTACAGATCCTGCATGGACAAATAGGGGTACAAGTCATCCCACACCCCTTGAAATTTCAAACCGGTGGAGAATTCAGGAGTCACAGTCCAGAGTAGTTTTGGCTAAAGTGGGCTGATCCTTGTGGGCCCAGAGCAAAGCCAGAAATCCCAGTCTAGGGTTTGGATGAGGACCTAGTTGACACTTTGGAGTAAGGACACAGTTCACAGAGGTGGTTCCAGGACAGGTCAATCAAGGGTGTACCTGATTGGATCAAGTACACAGTGAGACCAAAAACATGAGTCTAAGTCTGGGGCTAGAATCTGATCAGTCCTTAACCTGACCAAGTTCAGAGTGTGATTAAAAAAAAAAAAAACTTATGCCCAAGCCTGAGGCAAGTCCATAACCAATAGAATTTGAAGGGACTCTCAAAACTCTCAGTCCTCAGACCATCACAATATCCTCCAGGAACTGAAACTGGTAAAAACCCAGAAAAGAAACTAAAAATAGCATCAAGAAAGAACTGAACTTTAAGAAGGTACCCCAACTTCCCAGAAAACAGAGGTTACTTATAATTAAATTGGAAAAATGTGCAAAAAAACCCAAAAATCTAACTCTAAAGAACTTTTATGGAGACAAAGAGAAAGGTACAGATACAGAAGAGGACAGTGAAAACAAAGGAAACACATGCAAAGTCTAAAAGAAAAATATGGATTGGACACAGATTCTGGAACAGCTCAAGAAAGACTTCAAAAATCAATTAAGAGAGGCAGACGAAAAGTGGAGAATAGAAATAAAAGTGATACAAGGAGAAATGGGGCAATAGAAAAAGTAGAACCAAAAACTAATAGGAAAATCAGATTTTAAAAATCAGAATTGACCATCTAGAAAGAGGTAAGGTACTTTTATATATATTGTCATGGTTATGTGAGAATATGAGAAGTTAAATACTTGCAAATGCAGTTCATATGAGATAAAATATACCTTATCTTTGGGGAAGCTGAGTAAAGGAAACAAAAAAATAACCCGAAGCAAAATCAATTTAACTACATTCTAAAAATGTTCTCATTTGCAAAAGGGATCAGAATGCATTTTAGAACTGAGAGAACCCTCAGTCATTACTGAGTCAAAAGCACATTTGAAAAAGAATCCCTTTACTTCCAACTACAAACTTACTCATCCAGTCTATGTTTGCAGGGAAAAACAAAAAACAAGAGTTCTTCCAAAGGAGCCCACATTAATTTAGGATAGTTCTAAATGTTAAGGATTCTCTGATTATAAGGAATCTATTTGCCTCTTTGTATCATGCTCTGTTCTATAGGATTTGGCCTCTGGGGCCAAATGGAATAATTCTAAGAATTCTTCCACTTGATAGGTTTTGTAATCCTTTAATTCTGCTATCATATCCATCCCACAGCTTTTTTTTTTTCTATTTAGAAATATCTAGGTGGTCTTCCAGGTAAACATGGCTGCAATCTAGACACCACACTCTTCCTCTGCCCGGCACCGAACGAAATAGACTACATCAAAGAAGCATAAAAATCACCTTTGGAGGAACAGAAGGACTCCCCAGTACTCCACAGAGACAAAGGTACGTGGGGTTTGAACATTTCCACACTATAATAAGAAGGAGGAAAAGCTTGCACAGAAACGTGAACTGAGCTACACTTTTTCCCCTTCACATCCCCCACCAAACCAGAGTGAGCTACCGGAGAGCTCACTGGGACAGAGAGTGAGGGGGGAACGTCTCTGTCTGGGGGGGCACTCCAGGGTCCTTGGGATCTGAGGACTGCCAGGAAACAACATCTCAGGGCGGTTTCACAGGAGAATCCTGAGCTGAGCACAGGGGGCCCACAGAGCTATACTCAGGGTGCTTGTGCTGAGTATCTGGGTGGAGCTAAGCACCAGGGGAAGACCACATGCTGATTATCAGGAAGGAGCTGAACACCTGGGCTGTGATCAGGGGCCCCAGGCACTAAGAAACCTCAGAGACTGGGAAGAACTAGTCTGAGGCAACCTAAATTCACAGAAAACCCACCCACATCACCCAGACCCCAGACCAAAAAAGAAAGTGGAATAAAACCACCAAAGTGATGGCTCACATGGCCCAAAATCGAGCCTCCAGGAAGAAAGGGAAAAAGGTGACTATTGAAAACTTTTATGGTGGGAGTACCCAAGGAAAAGAAGAGAATGAGGATGAAATCCAAAAAAAAAAATCAGAACATGCCTCCCAAAAAGGAAACTATCAACAAGCTCTGGAAGACCTCAAACTGAAGCTTACCCAAAAGATGGAAACCTTCTGGAAAGAAAAATGGGAGAAAGAGATCAGCAGTCTGATGGATAAGACTGCACAATTGGAGAAAGAGCAGGAAGCATCCAATAGAAGGGCAGACAAAGCTGAAAAGCAAAACCAGTCCCTAACGACCAGAATTAAACAAATTGAAGAAAGTGAGATGATAAAACAGCAAAAATCAATAAAGTAAACCCCAAAAATTAATTAATTAGAAGAAAACATAAAATATCTCACTGAAAAGGTCACAGAATTGGAAAACAGAGGAAGAAGAGACAACCTCAGAATTATTGGTCTCCCCAAAAAACCAGACATAAACAATAACCTCGAAGTTATTCTACAGGAGATTATTGAAGAAAATTGCCCACACATTCTGGAGCAAGGGGGCAAAATAGAAATAGAAAGGGTTCATAGAATACCCTCTATACTAAATCCCCAAAAGACAACCCCCAGGAATGTAATTGCCAAATTCAAGAGCTTCCAAGAAAAGGAGAAAATCCTATAAGAAGCCAAGAAGAGGAGCTTCAGATATAGGGGGGCTCCCATAAGGATCACACAGGACTTAGTGGCTAACACACTAAGAGACTGCAAAGCATGGAACACGATATTTAGAAAGGCAAAAGAGCTGGGTCTCCAACCAAGAATCAACTACCCAGGAAAACTGACTATATACTTCCAGGGGAAAGTATGGCTATTCAACAAAATAGAAGATTTCCAAGCATTTGCTAAGAAAAGACCAGAACTTAGTGGAAAATTTGAGATCCAAACACAGAAAGCAAGAGAAACATGAAAAGGTAAATATGAAAGAAAGGGAAAAGGAGATAAATCTTATCTTTTTCTTTAAGTCAAACTCTCTTCTATAAGGACTACATTTACATCAAATTATATATATTAATATGTGGGGAAAATGTTTTGTGTAACTCTCAAAAATTGTATGCATCATAAGAGTAGTTAGAAGAAACATGCATAGGGAAAGATTGGGGCATCAAGAAGATTTGGTGAAAAGTGGGGCAAAGAAAGAAAAAGGGAGGGGGGAATCATCGATAATACTAACATCTACTTCAAGAAATGGGGAGGAGGAACTAAATAGAATAATCTTTCCCATACAAAGATACACATGGGAAGGGGAGGGAAAGAACTCGCATGTGAGAAGGAGAGGAAGAGAGCGTGAAGTGGAATTACATAAACCTTACTCTCAGTGAAATCAAATCTGAGAGGGAAGAACATCTAGATCCAGTGGGATCCTGAATTCTATCTTATCCAACAGGGCAAGAAAGAAAGGAAAATTAAAGAGGGGGAGGGAGGAGGGAGCATAAAAAGGGAGGGGCTAGAAAGGGAAGCATATCAAGGGAGGGGACTAGGGGGACTGACCAAAAGTAAATCACTGGTTCAAAAAGAAATAGCTAAAGAAGAAAGGTCAGAAATAGGGGAAGTTATCAAAATGCCAGCGAATCCACAAGTGACAATCATAACTTTGAACGTGAATGGGATGAACTCACCCATAAAATGTATACAAATAGCAGATTGGATTAGAACCCCAAACCCTACCATTTGTTGTCTTCAAGAAACATGTATGAGGCGGGTCGATAATCACAAGGTTAGAATTAAAGGTTGGACTAAGACCTTTTGGGCCTCAACTGATAGAAAGAAGGCAGGAGTTGCAATCATGATATCTGATAAAGCCAAAGCACAAATAGACCTGATCAAAAGGGATAGGGAAGGTAAATATATTCTGTTAAAAGGGAGTATAAGCAATGAGGAAATATCACTAATCAACATGTATGCACCAAATGGTATAGCATCCATCAAAATTCTTAATGGAGAAACTAGGAGAATTGAAGGAGGAAATAGACAGTAAAACCATATTAGTGGGAGACTTGAACCAACCACTATCAAATTTGGATAAATCAAACCAAAAAATAAACAAGAAAGAGGTAAAAGAGGTGAATGAAATCTTAGAAAAATTAGAGTTAATAGATATATGGAGAAAAATAAATAGGGACAAAAAGGAATACACCTTCTTTTCAGCACCACATGGCACATTCACAAAAATATATCATACACTAGGTCACAGAAACATGGCACTCAAATGCAGAAAAGCAGAAATAATAAATGCAGCCTTTTCAGATCAAAAGGCAATAAAAATATTGATCAGTAAGGGTACATAGAGACCCAAATCAAAAATAAATTGGAAATTAAATAATATGATACTCCAAAATCAGTTAGTTAGAGAAGAAATCATAGAAACAATTAACAATTAATAATTTCTTTGAGGAAAATGACAAAGGCGAGACATCCTTTCAAACCTTATGGGATGCAGCCAAGGCAGTACTTAGAGAAAGATTCATATCCCTGAGTGCATATATTAACAAATTAGGGAGGACAGAGATCAAGGAATTGGAAATGCAAATCAAAAAACTTGAGAACGAACAAACCCGCAGAAGAAAACCAAAGTAGAGATCCTAAAAATTAAGGGAGAAATTAATAAAATCAAAAGTGATAGAACTATTGAGCTAATAAACAAGACTAGAAGCTGGTACTTTGAAAAAACAGACAAAATAGACAAAGTACTGGTCAATCTAATTAAAAAAAGGAAAGAAGAAAGGCAAATTAACAGCATCAAGGATGAAAAGGGGATCTCACCTGCAATGAAGAGGAGATTAAGTCAATCATTAAAAACTACTTTGCCCAACTATATGGCAATAAATATACCAACATAGGTGATATGGATGAATATTTACAAAAAATATAAATTGCCTAGACTAACAGAAGAAGAAATAGATTTCTTAAATAATCCCATATCAGTAAAAGAAATCCAACAGGCCATCAAAGAATTTCCTAAGAAAAAATCCCCACAGCCTGGTGGATTCACCAGTGAATTCTATCAAACATTCAAAGAACAGCTAACTCCAATACTATACAAACTATTTGACATAATAAGCAAAGAGGGAGTTCTACCAAATTCCTTTTATGACACAAACATGGTACTAATTCCACCAGGCAGGCCAAAAACAGAGAAAGAAAATTATAGACCAATCTCCCTAATGAATATAGCTGCAAAAATCTTAAATAGGATACTAGCAAAAAGACTCCAGCAAGTGATCAGAAGAATCATTCACCATGATCAAGTAGGATTCATACCAGGGATGCAGGGCTGGTTCAATATTAGGAAAACCATCCACATAATTATTGACCACATCCACAAGCAAACCAACAAAAATCACATGATTATTTCAATATACGCAGAAAAAGCTTTTGATAAAATGCAACACCCATTCCTATTAAAAACACTGGAAAGCATAGGAATAGAAGGGTCGTTCCTAAAATAATAAACAGTATATATCTAAAACCATCAACTATTATCATCTGCAATGGGAATAAACTAAATCCATTCCCATTAAGATCAAGAGTGAAACAAGGATGCCCATATCACCTTTATTATTTGACATTGTATTAGAAACACTAGCAGTAGCAATTAGAGAAGAAAAAGACATTGAAGGCATTAAAATAGGCAAGGAGGAGATCAAATCATCACTCTTTGCAGATGACATGATGATCTACTTAAAGAATCCTAGCGATTCAACCAAAAAGCTACTTGAAATAATCAACAACTTTAGCAAAGTTGCAGGATACAAAATAAACCCACATAAGTCATCAACATTTCTATATATTTCCAACACAGCTCAGCAGCAAGAACTAGAAAGAGAAATCCCATTCAAAATCACCTTAGACAAAATAAAATATTTAGTAATCTATCTCCTGAGAGAAACACAGGAACTATATGAACACCACTACAAAACACTATCCACACAACTAAAACTAGGCTTAAACAATTGGAAAAACATTAACTGCTCATGAGTAGGATGAGCCAATATAATAAAAATGACCATCCTACCCAAACTCATCTATCTATTTAGTGACATACTCATGGAACTTCCAAATTTTTTTTTTTACTGATCTAGAAAAAAACCATAACAAAGTTCATTTGGAAGAAAAAAAGATCAAGGATATCCAGGGAATTAATGAAAAAAAAAATACAAAGGAAGGGGGCCTTGCAGTCCCAGATCTCAGACTATATTATAAAGCAGCAGTCACCAAAACAATCTGGTACTGGCTAAGAGATAGAAAGGAGGATCAATGGAATAGACTCAGGATAAGTGACCTCAGCAAGACAGTATATGACAAACCCAAAGATCCCAGCTTTTGGGACAAAAATCCACTAATTCATAAAAACTGCTGGGAAAATTGGAGGACAGTGTGGGAAATATTAGGTTTAGATCAACACCTCACACCCTACACCAAGATAAATTCAAAATGGGTGAATGACCTGAACATATAGAAGGAAACTATAAGAAAATTAGGCAAACACAGAATAGTATACATGTCAGACCTTTGGGAAGGGAAAGACTTCAAAACCAAGCAAGACTTAGAAAGAGTTACAAAATGCAAAATAAATAATCTGGAAATCATCCAATTAAAATTTTTTGTACAAACAAAACCAATGTAACTGCAATCAGAAGGGAAGCCACAAATTGGGAAACAATCTTCATTACAAAAACCTCTGACAAATTTTTAATTACTCAAATATACAAAGAACTAAATCAATTGTACAAAATCAAGCCATTCTCCAATTGATAAATGGGCAAGGGACATGAACAGGCAGTTCTCGGCCAAAGAAATCAAAACTATTAATGAGCACATGAAAAAGTGCTCTACATCTCTTATAATCAGAGAGATACAAATCAAAACAACTCTGAGGTTTCACCTCACACCTAGCAGATTGGCTAACATGACAGCTATGGAAAGTAATGAATGCTGGAGGGGGTGTGGCAAAGTAGGGACACTAATTCATTGCTGGTGGAGTTGTGAATTGATCCAACCATTCTGGAGGGCAATCTGGAACTATGCCCAAAAGGTGATAAAAGACTGTCTGCCCTTTGATCCAGCTATAGCACTGCTGGGTTTGTACCCCAAAGAGATAATAAGGAAAAAGACTTGTACAAGAATATTCATAGCTGCGCTCTTTGTGGTGGCCAAAAATTGGAAAACAAGGGGATGCCCATCAATTGGGGAATGGCTGAACAAATTGTGGTATATGTTGGTGATGGAATACTATTGTGATAAAAGGAATAATAAAGTAGAGGAATTCCATGGAGACTGGAACAACCTCCAAGAAGTGATGCAGAGAGAAAGGAGCAGAACCAGGAAATCATTATACACAGAGACTGTGTATAATACACAGACACTGTGGTACAATCGAAGGTAGTGGACTTCTCCATTGGTGTCAATGCAATGTCCCTGAATAATCTGCAGGGATCTAAACAATACTATCCACAAGCAGAGGATAAACTGTGGGAGTAAAAACAACGAGGAAAAGCAACTGCTTGACTACAGGAGTGGAGGTGATAGGACTGAGGAGAGACTCTAAATGAACACTCTAATGCAAATACCAACAACATGGAAATTGGTTAGAAACAGGAACACGTGATATCCAGTGGAATCATGCGTCAGC